>NW_027478468.1:600000-900000 GCF_051014685.1 Ptiloglossa arizonensis | reverse complement strand
AAGTCTGATACTCGAAACGAATAACTACTATGTCCTAGAGCAAAAATACACATACCGTTGTAATCGGGCGAGTTTCTACTTTCAGATGCAACAGGAATTTCTCGATTTCCCCTATCCGTTCGCGAGATATGGAGTTTGAAGTGAAGGAATGGTTGAGAAACCATTAAAATTTTCGCTAGTCTGATACTCGAAACGAATAACTACTATGTCCTAGGGCAAAAATACACATACCGTTGTAATCGGGCGAGTTTCTGCTTTCAGATGCAACAAGAATTTCTCGATTTCGTCAGTCCGTTCGCGAGATATGGAGTTTGAAGTGAAGGAATGGTTGAGAAACCATCAAAATTTTCGCAAGTCTGATACTCGAAACCAATAACTACTGTGGCCTAGGGCAAAAATACACATACCGTTGTAATCGGGCGAGTTTCAACTTTCAGATGCAACAGGAATTTCTCGATTTCCTCCATCCGTTCGCGAGATATAGGAGCTTGAAGTGAAGGAATGGTTGAGAAACCATCCAAATTTTTGCAAGTCTGATACACGAAACCAATAACTACTATGGCCTTGGGGAAAAATACACATACCGTTGTAATCGGGCGAGTTTCTGCTTTCAGATGCAACAGGAATTTCTCGATTTCGTCAATCCGTTCGCGAGATATAGGAGTTTGAAGTGAAGGAATGGTTGAGAAACCATCAAAATTTTCGCAAGTCTGATACTCGAAACGAATAACTACTATGTCCTAGGGCAAAAATACACATACCGTTGTAATCGGGCGAGTTTCTGCTTTCAGATGCAACAAGAATTTCTCGATTTCGTCAATCCGTTCGCGAGATATGGGGTTTGAAGTGAAGGAATGGTTGAGAAACCATCCAAATTTTTGCAAGTCTGATACACGAAACCAATAACTTCTATGGCCTTGGGTAAAAATACACATACCGCTGTAATCGGGCGAGTTTCTGCTTTCAGATGCAACAGGAATTTCCCGAATTAGTCAATCCGTTCGCGAGATATAGGAGTTTGAAGTGGAGGAATGGTTGAGAAACCATCAAAATTTTCGCAAGTCTGATACTCGAAACGAATAACTACCATGTCCTAGAGCAAAAATACACATACCGTTGTAATCGGGCCAGTTTCTACTTTCAGATGCAACAGGAATTTCTCGATTTCCCCAATCCGTTCGCGAGATATAGTATGGAGTTTGAAGTGAAGGAACGGTTGAGAAACCATCAAAATTTTCGCAAGTCTGATACTCGAAACCAATAACTACTATGGGTAGGGCAAAAATACACATACCGCTGTAATCGGGAGAGTTTCTACCCTCAGATGCAACAGAAATTTTTCGGATTCGTCAATGCGTACGCGAAATATCGGAGTTTGACGTTAAGAGATTGTTGAGAAACCATCAACTTTTTCGCAATTCTGGTGCTAGAAACGAATAACTGAAATGGCCTAGGTGAAAAATACACACACCACGGTAATCGGGCGAGTTTCTACTTTCAGATGCAACAGGAATTTCTCGAGTTCGTCAATCCGTTCGCGAGATATAGAAGCTTGAAGTGAAGGAACGGTTGAGAAACCATCAAAATTTTCGCAAGTCTGATACTCGAAACGAATAACTACTATGTCCTAGAGCAAAAATACACATACCGTTCTAATCGGGCGAGTTTCAACTTTCAGATGCAACAGGAATTTCTCGATTTCCTCCATCCGTTCGCGAGATATAGGAGCTTGAAGTGAAGGAATGGTTGAGAAACCATCCAAATTTTTGCAAGTCTGATACACGAAACCAATAACTACTATGGCCTTGGGGAAAAATACACATACCGTTGTAATCGGGCGAGTTTCTGCTTTCAGATGCAACAGGAATTTCTCGATTTCGTCAATCCGTTCGCGAGATATAGGAGTTTGAAGTGAAGGAATGGTTGAGAAACCATTAAAATTTTCGCAAGTCTGATACTCGAAACGAATAACTACTATGTCCTAGAGCAAAAATACACATACCGTTGTAATCGGGCGAGTTTCTACTTTCAGATGCAACAGGAATTTCTCGATTTCCCCTATCCGTTCGCGAGATATGGAGTTTGAAGTGAAGGAATGGTTGAGAAACCATTAAAATTTTCGCTAGTCTGATACTCGAAACGAATAACTACTATGTCCTAGGGCAAAAATACACATACCGTTGTAATCGGGCGAGTTTCTGCTTTCAGATGCAACAAGAATTTCTCGATTTCGTCAATCCGTTCGCGAGATATGGAGTTTGAAGTGAAGGAATGGTTGAGAAACCATCAAAATTTTCGCAAGTCTGATACTCGAAACCAATAACTACTGTGGCCTAGGGCAAAAATACACATACCGTTGTAATCGGGCGAGTTTCAACTTTCAGATGCAACAGGAATTTCTCGATTTCCTCCATCCGTTCGCGAGATATAGGAGCTTGAAGTGAAGGAATGGTTGAGAAACCATCCAAATTTTTGCAAGTCTGATACACGAAACCAATAACTACTATGGCCTTGGGGAAAAATACACATACCGTTGTAATCGGGCGAGTTTCTGCTTTCAGATGCAACAGGAATTTCTCGATTTCGTCAATCCGTTCGCGAGATATAGGAGTTTGAAGTGAAGGAATGGTTGAGAAACCATCAAAATTTTCGCAAGTCTGATACTCGAAACGAATAACTACTATGTCCTAGGGCAAAAATACACATACCGTTGTAATCGGGCGAGTTTCTGCTTTCAGATGCGACAAGAATTTCTCGATTTCGTCAATCCGTTCGCGAGATATGGGGTTTGAAGTGAAGGAATGATTGAGAAACCATCCAAATTTTTGCAAGTCTGATACACGAAACCAATAACTTCTATGGCCTTGGGTAAAAATACACATACCGTTGTAATCGGGCGAGTTTCTGCTTTCAGATGCAACAGGAATTTCCCGAATTAGTCAATCCGTTCGCGAGATATGGTTGTTTGAAGTTAAAGAATGGTTGAGAAACCATCAAAATTTTCGCAAGTCTGATACTCGAAACGAATAACTACTATGTCCTAGAGCAAAAATACACATACCGTTGTAATCGGGCGAGTTTCTACTTTCAGATGCAACAGGAATTTCTCGATTTCCCCTATCCGTTCGCGAGATATGGAGTTTGAAGTGAAGGAATGGTTGAGAAACAATTAAAATTTTCGCTAGTCTGATACTCGAAACGAATAACTATTATGTCCTAGAGCAAAAATACACATACCGTTGTAACCGGGCGAGTTTCTGCTTTCAGATGCAACAAGAATTTCTCGATTTCGTCAATCCGTTCGCGAGATATGGAGTTTGAAGTGAAGGAATGGTTGAGAAACCATCAAAATTTTCAAAAGTCTGATACTCGAAACCAATAACTACTGTGGCCTAGGGCAAAAATACACATACCGTTGTAATCGGGCGTGTTTCTACTTTCAGATGCAACAGGAATTTCTCGATTTCCCCTATCCGTTCGCGAGATATGGAGTTTGAAGTGAAGGAATGGTTGAGAAACCACTAAAATTTTCGCTAGTCTGATACTCGAAACGAATAACTACTATGTCCTAGAGCAAAAATACACATACCGTTGTAATCGGGCGAGTTTCTGCTTTCAGATGCAACAGGAATTTCTCGATTTCGTCAATCCGTTCGCGAGATATAGGAGTTTGAAGTGAAGGAATGGTTGAGAAACCATTAAAATTTTCGCAAGTCTGATACTCGAAACGAATAACTACTATGTCCTAGAGCAAAAATACACATACCGTTGTAATCGGGCGAGTTTCTACTTTCAGATGCAACAGGAATTTCTCGATTTCCCCTATCCGTTCGCGAGATATAGGAGCTTGAAGTGAAGGAATGGTTGAGAAACCATTAAAATTTTCGCTAGTCTCATACTCGAAACGAATAACTACTATGTCCTAGGGCAAAAATACACATACCGTTGTAATCGGGCGAGTTTCTGCTTTCAGATGCAACAGGAATTTCTCGATTTCGTCAATCCGTTCGCGAGATATAGGAGTTTGAAGTGAAGGAATGGTTGAGAAACCATCAAAATTTTCGCAAGTCTGATACTCGAAACCAATAACTACTGTGGCCTAGGGCAAAAATACACATACCGTTGTAATCGGGCGAGTTTCTGCTTTCAGATGCAACAAGAATTTCTCGATTTCGTCAATCCGTTCGCGAGATATGGGGTTTGAAGTGAAGGAATGGTTGAGAAACCATCCAAATTTTTGCAAGTCTGATACACGAAACCAATAACTTCTATGGCCTTGGGTAAAAATACACATACCGCTGTAATCGGGCGAGTTTCTGCTTTCAGATGCAACAGGAATTTCCCGAATTAGTCAATCCGTTCGCGAGATATGGTTGTTTGAAGTTAAAGAATGGTTGAGAAACCATCAAAATTTTCGCAAGTCTGATACTCGAAACGAATAACTACTATGTCCTAGAGCAAAAATACACATACCGTTGTAATCGGGCGAGTTTCTACTTTCAGATGCAACAGGAATTTCTCGATTTCCCCTATCCGTTCGCGAGATATGGAGTTTGAAGTGAAGCAATGGTTGAGAAACAATTAAAATTTTCGCTAGTCTGATACTCGAAACGAATAACTACTATGTCCTAGAGCAAAAATACACATACCGTTGTAACCGGGCGAGTTTCTGCTTTCAGATGCAACAAGAATTTCTCGATTTCGTCAATCCGTTCGCGAGATATGGAGTTTGAAGTGAAGGAATGGTTGAGAAACCATCAAAATTTTCAAAAGTCTGATACTCGAAACCAATAACTACTGTGGCCTAGGGCAAAAATACACATACCGTTGTAATCGGGCGTGTTTCTACTTTCAGATGCAACAGGAATTTCTCGATTTCCCCTATCCGTTCGCGAGATATGGAGTTTGAAGTGAAGGAATGGTTGAGAAACCATTAAAATTTTCGCTAGTCTGATACTCGAAACGAATAACTACTATGTCCTAGAGCAAAAATACACATACCGTTGTAATCGGGCGAGTTTCTGCTTTCAGATGCAACAAGAATTTCTCGATTTCGTCAATCCGTTCGCGAGATATGGAGTTTGAAGTGAAGGAATGGTTGAGAAACCATCAAAATTTTCGCAAGTCTGATACTCGAAACCAATAACTACTGTGGCCTAGGGCAAAAATACACATACCGTTGTAATCGGGCGAGTTTCAACTTTCAGATGCAACAGGAATTTCTCGATTTCCTCCATCCGTTCGCGAGATATAGAAGCTTGAAGTGAAGGAATGGTTGAGAAACCATCCAAATTTTTGCAAGTCTGATACACGAAACCAATAACTACTATGGCCTTGGGGGAAAATACACATACCGTTGTAATCGGGCGAGTTTCTGCTTTCAGATGCAACAGGAATTTCTCGATTTCGTCAATCCGTTCGCGAGATATAGGAGTTTGAAGTGAAGGAATGGTTGAGAAACCATCAAAATTTTCGCAAGTCTGATACTCGAAACGAATAACTACTATGTCCTAGAGCAAAAATACACATACCGTTGTAATCGGGCGAGTTTCTACTTTCAGATGCAACAGGAATTTCTCGATTTCCCCTATCCGTTCGCGAGATATGGAGTTTGAAGTGAAGGAATGGTTGAGAAACCATCAAAATTTTCGCACGTCTGATACTCGAAACCAATAACTACTGTGGCCTAGGGCAAAAATACTCATACCGTTGTAATCGGGCGAGTTTCTACTTTCAGATGCAACAGGAATTTCTCGATTTCCCCTATCCGTTCGCGAGATATGGAGTTTGAAGTGAAGGAATGGTTGAGAAACCATTAAAATTTTCGCTAGTCTGATACTCGAAACGAATAACTACTATGTCCTAGAGCAAAAATACACATACCGTTGTAATCGGGCGAGTTTCTGCTTTCAGATGCAACAAGAATTTCTCGATTTCGTCAATCCGTTCGCGAGATATGGAGTTTGAAGTGAAGGAATGGTTGAGAAACCATCAAAATTTACGCAAGTCTGATACTCGAAACGAATAACTACTATGTCCTAGAGCAAAAATACACATAGCGTTGTAATCGGGCGAGTTTCTACTTTCAGATGCAACAGGAATTTCTCGATTTCGTCAATCCGTTCGCGAGATATGGAGGTTGAAGTTAAGGAACGGTTGGGAAACCATCCAAATTTTCGCAAGTCAGATACACGAAGCCAATAACTACTATGGTTTTGGGAAAAATACATATACCGCTGTAATCGTGCGAGTTTCTGCTTTCAGATGCAACAGGAATTTCCCGACTTAGTCAATCCATTCGCGAGATATGGTTGTTTGAACTGAAGGAGGGGTTGAGAAACCATCTACATTTTCGCAAGTCTGATACTCGAAACGAATAACTACAATGTCCTAGAGCAAAAATACACATACCGTTGTAATCGGGCGAGTTTCTACATTCAGATGCAACAGGAATGTCTCGAGTTCGTCAATCCGTTCGCGACATATAGAAGTTTGAAGTGAAGGAACGGTTGAGAAACCATCAAAATTTTCGCAAGTCTGATACACGAAACCAATAACTGCTATGGCCTAGAGGAAAAATACACATACCGTTGTAATCGGGCGAGTTTCTACTTTCAGATGCAACAGGAATTTCTCGATTTCGTCAATCCGTTCGCGAGATATGGAGGTTGAAGTTAAGGAACGGTTGGGAAACCATCCAAATTTTCGCAAGTCAGATACACGAAGCCAATAACTACTATGGTTTTGGGGAAAAATACATATGCCGCTGTAATCGTGCGAGTTTCTGCTTTCAGATGCAACAGGAATTTCCCGACTTAGTCAATCCATTCGCGAGATATGGTTGTTTGAACTGAAGGAGGGGTTGAGAAACCATCTACATTTTCGCAAGTCTGATACTCGAAACGAATAACTACAATGTCCTAGAGCAAAAATACACATACCGTTGTAATCGGGCGAGTTTCTACATTCAGATGCAACAGGAATGTCTCGAGTTCGTCAATCCGTTCGCGAGATATAGAAGTTTGAAGTGAAGGAACGGTTGAGAAACCATCAAAATTTTCGCAAGTCTGATACTCGAAACGAATAACTACTATGTCCTAGAGCAAAAATACACATACCGTTTTAATCGGGCGAGTTTCAACTCTCAGATGCAACAGGAATTTCTCGATTTCCTCCATCCGTTCGCGAGATATAGGAGCTTGAAGTGAAGGAATGGTTGAGAAACCATCCAAATTTTTGCAAGTCTGATACACGAAACCAATAACTACTATGGCCTTGGGGGAAAATACACATACCGCTGTAATCGGGCGAGTTTCTGCTTTCAGATGCAACAGGAATTTCCCGAATTAGTCAATCCGTTCGCGAGATACGGTTGTTTGAAGTTAAAGAATGGTTGAGAAACCATCAAAATTTTCGCAAGTCTGATACTCGAAACGAATAACTACTATGTCCTAGAGCAAAAATACACATACCGTTATAATCGGGCGAGTTTCTGCTTTCAGATGCAACAGGAATTTCTCGATTTCGTCAATCCGTTCGCGAGATATAGGAGTTTGAAGTGAAGGAATGGTTGAGAAACCATCAAAATTTTCGCAAGTCTGATACTCGAAACGAATAACTACCATATCCTAGAGCAAAAATACACATACCGTTGTAATCGGGCCAGTTACTACTTTCAGATGCAACAGGAATTTCTCGATTTCCCCAATCCGTTCGCGAGATATAGTATGGAGTTTGAAGTGAAGGAATGGTTGAGAAACCATCAAAATTTTCGCAAGTCTGATACTCGAAACCAATAACTACTATGGCCTAGGGCAAAAATCCACATACCGCTGTAATCGGGAGAGTTTCTACTTTCAGATGCAACAGAAATTTTTCGGATTCGTCAATGCGTTCGCGAAATATCGGAGTTTGAAGTTAAGAGATTGTTGAGAAACCATCAACTTTTTCGCAATTCTGGTGCTAGAAACGAATAACTGAAATGGCCTAGGTGAAAAATACACACACCACGGTAATCGGGCGAGTTTCTACTTTCAGATGCAACAGGAATTTCTCGAGTTCGTCAATCCGTTCGCGAGATATAGAAGCTTGAAGTGAAGGAACGGTTGAGAAACCATCAAAATTTTCGCAAGTCTGATACTCGAAACGAATAACTACTATGTCCTAGAGCAAAAATACACATACCGTTCTAATCGTGCGAGTTTCAACTTTCAGATGCAACAGGAATTTCTCGATTTCCTCCATCCGCTCGCGAGATATAGGAGCTTGAAGTGAAGGAATGGTTGAGAAACCATCCAAATTTTTGCAAGTCTGATACTCGAAACGAATAACTACCATATCCTAGAGCAAAAATACACATACCGTTGTAATCGGGCCAGTTTCTACTTTCAGATGCAACAGGAATTTCTCGATTTCCCCAATCCGTTCGCGAGATATAGTATGGAGTTTGAAGTGAAGGAATGGTTGAGAAACCATCAAAATTTTCGCAAGTCTGATACTCGAAACCAATAACTACTATGGCCTAGGGCAAAAATACACATACCGCTGTAATCGGGAGAGTTTCTACTTTCAGATGCAACAGAAATTTTTCGGATTCGTCAATGCGTTCGCGAAATATCGGAGTTTGAAGTTAAGAGATTGTTGAGAAACCATCAACTTTTTCGCAATTCTGGTGCTAGAAACGAATAACTGAAATGGCCTAGGTGAAAAATACACACACCACGGTAATCGGGCGAGTTTCTACTTTCAGATGCAACAGGAATTTCTCGAGTTCGTCAATCCGTTCGCGAGATATAGAAGCTTGAAGTGAAGGAACGGTTGAGAAACCATCAAAATTTTCGCAAGTCTGATACTCGAAACGAATAACTACTATGTCCTAGAGCAAAGATACACATACCGTTCTAATCGGGCGAGTTTCAACTTTCAGATGCAACAGGAATTTCTCGATTTCCTCCATCCGTTCGCGAGATATAGGAGCTTGAAGTGAAGGAATGGTTGAGAAACCATCCAAATTTTTGCAAGTCTGATACACGAAACCAATAACTACTATGGCCTTGGGGAAAAATACACATACGGTTGTAATCGGGCGAGTTTCTGCTTTCAGATGCAACAGGAATTTCTCGATTTCGTCAATCCGTTCGCGAGATATAGGAGTTTGAAGTGAAGGAATGGTTGAGAAACCATCAAAATTTTCGCAAGTCTGATACTCGAAACGAATAACTACTATGTCCTAGAGCAAAAATACACATACCGTTGTAATCGGGCGAGTTACTACTTTCAGATGCAACAGGAATTTCTCGATTTCCTCCTTCCGTTCGCGAGATATAGGAGCTTGAAGTGAAGGAATGGTTGAGAAACCATCCAAATTTTCGCAAGTCTGATACACGAAACCAATAACTTCTATGGCCTTGGGTAAAAATACACATACCGCTGTAATCGGGCGAGTTTCTGCTTTCAGATGCAACAGGAATTTCCCGAATTAGTCAATCCGTTCGCGAGATATGGTTGTTTGAAGTTAAAGAATGGTTGAGAAACCATCAAAATTTTCGCAAGTCTGATACTCGAAACGAATAACTACTATGTCCTAGAGCAAAAATACACATACCGTTGTAATCGGGCGAGTTTCTACTTTCAGATGCAACAGGAATTTCTCGATTTCGTCAATCCGTTCGCGAGATATAGGAGCTTGAAGTGAAGGAATGGTTGAGAAACCATCCAAATTTTTGCAAGTCTGATACACGAAACCAATAACTACTATGGCCTTGGGGAAAAATACACATACCGTTGTAATCGGGCGAGTTTCTGCTTTCAGATGCAACAAGAATTTCTCGATTTCGTCAATCCGTTCGCGAGATATGGAGTTTGAAGTGAAGGAACGGTTGAGAAACCATCAAAATTTTCAAAAGTCTGATACTCGAAACCAATAACTGCTATGGCCTAGAGGAAAAATACACATACCGTTGTAATCGGGCGAGTTTCTACTTTCAGATGCAACAGGAATTTCTCGATTTCGTCAATCCGTAGCGAGATATGGAGGTTGAAGTGAAGGAATGGTTGAGAAACCATCAAAATTTTCGCAAGTCTGATACTCGAAACGAATAACTACTGTGGCCTAGGGCAAAAATACACATACCGTTGTAATCGGGCGAGTTTCAACTTTCAGATGCAACAGGAATTTCTCGATTTCCTCCATCCGTTCGCGAGATATAGGAGCTTGAAGTGAAGGAATGGTTGAGAAACCATCCAAATTTTTGCAAGTCTGATACACGAAACCAATAACTACTATGGCCTTGGGGAAAAATACACATACCGTTGTAATCGGGCGAGTTTCTGCTTTCAGATGCAACAAGAATTTCTCGATTTCGTCAATCCGTTCGCGAGATATGGAGTTTGAAGTGAAGGAACGGTTGAGAAACCATCAAAATTTTCAAAAGTCTGATACTCGAAACCAATAACTGCTATGGCCTAGAGGAAAAATACACATACCGTTGTAATCGGGCGAGTTTCTACTTTCAGATGCAACAGGAATTTCTCGATTTCGTCAATCCGTAGCGAGATATGGAGGTTGAAGTTAAGGAACGGTTGGGAAACCATCCAAATTTTCGCAAGTCAGATACACGAAGCCAATAACTACTATGGTTTTGGGGAAAAATACATATACCGCTGTAATCGTGCGAGTTTCTGCTTTCAGATGCAACAGGAATTTCCCGACTTAGTCAATCCATTCGCGAGATATGGTTGTTTGAACTGAAGGAGGGGTTGAGAAACCATCTACATTTTCGCAAGTCTGATACTCGAAACGAATAACTACTATGTCCTAGAGCAAAAATACACATGCCGTTGTAATCGGGCGAGTTTCTACATTCAGATGCAACAGGAATGTCTCGAGTTCGTCAATCCGTTCGCGAGATATAGAAGTTTGAAGTGAAGGAACGGTTGAGAAACCATCAAAATTTTCGCAAGTCTGATACACGAAACCAATAACTGCTATGGCCTAGAGGAAAATACACATACCGCTGTAATCGGGCGAGATTCTACTTTCAGATGCAGCGGGAATTTCTCGATTTCCTCAATCCGTTCGCGAGATATGGAGTTTGAAGTTAAGGAATGGTTGAGAAACCATCCAAATTTTCGCAAGTCTGATACACGAAACCAGTAACTACTATGGCCTTGGGGAAAAATACACATACCGCTGTAATCGGGCGTGTTTCTGCTATCAGACGCAACAGGAACTTCTCGAGTTTGTCAATCCGTTCGCGAGATATGCGAGTTTGAAGTTAAGGAATAATTGAGAAACCATCAAAATTTTCGTAAGTCTGATACTCGAAACGAATAACTACTATGTCCTAGAATAAAAATACACATACCGTTGTAATCGGGCGAGTTTCTACTTTCAGATGCAACAAGAATTTCTCGATTTCCTCAAACCGTTCGCGAGACATAGGAGTTTGAAGTGAAGGAATGGTTGAAAAACAATCAAAATTTTCGCAAGTCTGATACTCGAAAAGAATAACTACTATGTCCTAGAGCAAAAATACACATACCGTTGTATCGGGCGAGTTTCTACTTTCAGATGCAGCAGGAATTCCTCGATTTCCTCAATCCGCTCGCGGGATATGGAGTTTGAAGTTAAGGAATGGTTGAGAAACCATCCAAATTTTCGCAAGTCTGATACACGAAACCAGTAACTACTATGGCCTTGGGGAAAAATACACATACCGCTGTAATCGGGCGAGTTTCTCCTTTCAGATGCAACAGGAATTTCTCGAGTTCGTCAATCCGTTCGCGATATATAGAAGTTTGAAGTTAAGGAATGGTTGAGAAACCATCCAAATTTTCGCAAGTCTGATACACGAAACGAATAACTACTATGGCCTTGGGGAAAAATACACATACCGCTGTAATCGGGCGAGTTTCTGCTTTCAGATGCAACAGGAATTTCCCGAATTAGTTAATCCGTTCGCGAGATATGGTTGTTTGAAGTTAAAGAACGGTTGAGAAACCATCAAAATTTTCGCAAGTCTGATACTCGAAACGAACAACTACTATGTCCTAGAGCAAAAATACACATACCGTTGTAATCGGGCGAGTTTCTGCTTTCAGATGCAACAGGAATTTCTCGATTTCCTCCATCCGTTATCGAGATATAGGAGTTGGAAGTGAAGGAATGGTTGAAAAACCATCAAAATTTTCGCAAGTCTGATACTCGAAAAGAATAACTACTATGTCCTAGAGCAAAAATACACATACCGTTGTAATCGGGCGAGTTTCTACTTTCAGATGCAACAGGAATTTCTCGATTTCCTCCATCCGTTCGCGAGATACAGGAGTTTGAAGTGAAGGAATGGTTGAAAAACCATCAAAATTTTCGCAAGTCTGATACTCGAAAACAATAACTGCTATGGCCTTGAGGAAAAATACACATACCGCTGTAATCGGGCGTGTTTCTGCTATCAGATGCAACAGGAACTTCTCGAGTTTGTCAATCCGTTCGCGAGATATGCGAGTTTGAAGTTAAGGAATGATTGAGAAACCATCAAAATTTTCGTAAGTCTGATACTCGAAACGAATAACTACTATGTCCTAGAATAAAAATACACATACCGTTGTAATCGGGCGAGTTTCTACTTTCAGATGCAACAAGAATTTCTCGATATCCTCAATCCGTTCGCGAGATATAGGAGTTTGAAGTGAAGGAATGGTTGAAAAACAATCAAAATTTTCGCAAGTCTGATACTCGAAAAGAATAACTACTATGTCCTAGAGCAAAAATACACATACCGTTGTATCGGGCGAGTTTCTACTTTCAGATGCAGCAGGAATTCCTCGATTTCCTCAATCCGCTCGCGAGATATGGAGTTTGAAGTTAAGGAATGGTTGAGAAACCATCCAAATTCTCGCAAGTCTGATACACGAAACCAATAACTACTATGGCCTTGGAGAAAAATACACATACCGCTGTAATCGGGCGAGTTTCTCCTTTCAGATGCAACAGGAATTTCTCGAGTTCGTCAATCCGTTCGCGATATATAGAAGTTTGAAGTGAAGGAACGGTTGAGAAACCATCAAAATTTTCGCAAGTCTGATACTCGAAACGAATAACTACTATGTCCTAGAGCAAAAATACACATACCGTTGTAATCGGGCGAGTTTCTGCTTTCAGATGCAACAGGAATTTCTCGATTTCCTCCATCCGTTAGCGAGATATAGGAGTTTGAAGTGAAGGAATGGTTGAAAAACCATCAAAATTTTCGCAAGTCTGATACTCGAAAAGAATAACTACTATGTCCTAGAGCAAAAATACACATACCGTTGTATTCGGGCGAGTTTCTACTTTCAGATGCAACAGGAATTTCTCGATTTCCCCAATCCGTTCGCGAGATATGGAGTTTGAAGTGAAGGAATGGTTGAGAAACCATCAAAATTTTCGCAAGTCTGATACTCGAAACCAATAACTACTATGGCCTAGGGCAAAAATACACATACCGCTGTAATCGGGAGAGTTTCTACTTTCAGATGCAACAGGAATTTCTCGATTTCCTTAATCCGTTCGCGAGATATAGGAGTTTGAAGTGAAGGAATGGTTGAAAAGCCATTAAAATTTTCGCAAGTCTGATACTCGAAAAGAATAACTACTATGTCCTAGAGCAAAAATACACATACCGTTGTAATCGGGCGAGTTTCTACTTTCAGATGCAACAGGAATTTCTCGATTTCCCCAATCCGTTCGCGAGATATGGAGTTTGAAGTGAAGGAATGGTTGAGAAACCATCAAAATTTTCGCAAGTCTGATACTCGAAACCAATAACTACTATGGCCTAGGGCAAAAATACACATACCGCTGTAATCGGGAGAGTTTCTACTTTCAGATGCAACAGGAATTTCTCGATTTCCTCCATCCGTTCGCGAGATATAGGAGTTTGAAGTGAAGGAATGGTTGAAAAACCATCAAAATTTTCGCAAGTCTGATACTCGAAAAGAATAACTACTATGTCCTAGAGCAAAAATACACATACCGTTGTAATCGGGCGAGTTTCTGCTTTCAGATGCAACAGGAATTTCTCGATTTCGTCAATCCGTTCGCGAGATATGGAGTTTGAAGTTAAGGAATGGTTGAGAAACCATCCAAATTTTCGCAAGTCTGATACACGAAACCAATAACTACTATGGCCTTGGGGAAAAATACACATACCGCTGTAATCGGGCGAGTTTCTGCTTTCAGATGCAACAGGAATTTCCCCAATTAGTCAATCCGTTCGCGAGATATGGTTGTTTGCAGTAAAGGAATGGTTGAGAAACCATCAAAATTTTCGCAAGTCTGATACTCGAAAGGAATAACTAGTATGTCCTAGAACAAAAATACACATACCGTTGTATCGGGCGAGATTCTACTTTCAGATGCAGCGGGAATTTCTCGATTTCCTCAATCCGTTCGCGAGATATGGAGTTTGAAGTTAAGGAATGGTTGAGAAACCTTCCAAATTTTCGCAAGTCTGATACACGAAACCAATAACTAGTATGGCCTTGGGGAAAAATACACATACCACTGTAATCGGGCGAGTTCCTGCTTTCAGATGCAACAGGAATTTCCCCAATTAGTCAATCCGTTCGCGAGATATGGTTGTTTGAAGTTAAAGTATGGTTGAGAAACCATCAAAATTTTCGCAAGTCTGATACTCGAAACGAATAACTACAATGTCCTAGAGCAAATATACACATACCGTTGTAAACGGGCGAGTTTCTACTTTCAGATGCAACAGGAATTTCTCGATTTCCTCAATCCTTTCGCGAGATATGGAGTTTGAAGTGAAGGAATGGTTGAGAAACCATCAAAATTTTCGCAAGTCTGACACTCGAAACCAATAACTACTATGGCCTAGGGCAAAAATACACATACCGCTGTAATCGGGAGAGTTTCTACTTTCAGATGCAACAGGAATTTCTCGATTTCCTCCATCCGTTCGCGAGATATAGGAGTTTGAAGTGAAGGAATGGTTGAAAAACCATCAAAATTTTCGCAAGTCTGATACTCGAAAAGAATAACTACTATGTCCTAGAGCAAAAATACACATACCGCTGTAATCGGGAGAGTTTCTACTTTCAGATGCAACAGAAATTTTTCGGATTCGTCAATGCGTTCGCGAAATATCGGAGTTTGAAGTTAAGACATTGTTGAGAAACCATCAACTTTTTCGCAATTCTGGTGCTAGAAACGAATAACTGAAATGACCTAGGTGAAAAATACACACATCACTGTAATCGGGCGAGTTTCTACTTTCAGATGCAACAGGAATTTCTCGAGTTCGTCAATCCGTTCGCGAGATATAGAAGTTTGAAGTGAAGGAACGGTTGAGAAACCATCAAAATTTTCGCAAGTCTGATACACGAAACCAATAACTACTATGGCCTTGGGGAAAAATACACATACCGCTGTAATCGGGCGAGTTTCTGCTTTCAGATGCAACAGGAATTTCCCGAATTAGTCGATCCGTTCGCGAGATATGGTTGTTTCAAGTTAAAGAATGGTTGAGAAACCATCAAAATTTTCGCAAGTCTGATACTCGAAACGAACAACTACTATGTCCTAGAGCAAAAATACACATACCGTTGTAATCGGGCGAGTTTCTGCTTTCAGATGCAACAGGAATTTCCCGATTTCCCCAATCCGTTCGCGAGATATGGAGTTTGAAGTGAAGGAATTGTTGAGAAACCATCAAAATTTTCGCAAGTCTGATACTCGAAACCAATAACTACTATGGCCTAGGGCAAAAATACACATACCGCTGTAATCGGGAGAGTTTCTACTTTCAGATGCAACAGAAATTTTTCGGATTCGTTAATGCGTTCGCGAAATATCGCAGTTTGAAGTTAAGAGATTGTTGAGAAACAATCAACTTTTTCACAATTCTGGTGCAAGAAACGAATAACTGAAATGACCTAGGTGAAAAATACACACATCACTGTAATCGGGCGAGTTTCTACTTTCAGATGCAACAGGAATTTCTCGAGTTCGTCAATCCGTTCGCGAGATATAGAAGTTTGAAGTGAAGGAACGGTTGAGAAACCATCAAAATTTTCGCAAGCCTGATACTCAAAACGAATAACTACTATGTCCTAGAGCAAAAATACACATACCGTTCTAGTCGGGCGAGTTTCAACTTTCAGATGCAACAGGAATTTCTCGATTTCCTCCATCCGTTCGCGAGGTATAGGAGCTTGAAGTGAAGGAATTGTTGAGAAACCATCCAAATTTTTGCAAGTCTGATACACGAAACCAATAACTACTATGGCCTTGGGGAAAAAAACACATACCGCTGTAATCGGGCGAGTTTCTGCTTTCAGATGCAACAGGAATTTCCCGAATTAGTCAATCCGTTCGCGAGATATGGTTGTTTGAAGTTAAGGAATGGTTGAGAAACCATCCAAATTTTTCAAGTCTGATACACGAAACCAATAACTACTATGGCCTTGGGGAAAAATACACATACCGCTGTAATCGGGCGAGTTTCTGCTTTCAGATGCAACAGGAATTTCTCGATTTCGTCAATCCGTTCGCGAGATATAGGAGTTTGAAGTGAAGGAATGGTTGAGAAACCATCAAAGTTTTCGCAAGTCTGATACTCGAAACGAATAACTACCTTGTCCTAGAGCAAAAATACACATACCGTTGTAATCGGGCGAGTTTCTACTTTCAGATGCAACAGGAATTTCTCGATTTCCCCAATCCGGTCGCGAGATATGGAGTTTGAAGTGAAGGAATGGTTTAGAAACCATCAAAATTTTCGCAAGTCTGATACTCGAAACGAATAACTACTATGTCCTAGAGCAAAAATACACATACCGTTGTAATCGGGCGAGTTTCTACATTCAGATACAACAGGAATGTCTCGAGTTCGTCAATCCGTTCGCGAGATATAGAAGTTTGAAGTGGAGGAACGGTTGAGAAACCATCAAAATTTTCGCAAGTCTGATACACGAAACCAATAACAGCTATGGCCTAGAGGAAAAATACACATACCGCTGTAATCGGGCGTGTTTCTGCTATCAGATGCAACAGGAATTTCTCGAGTTTGTCAATCCGTTCGCGAGATATGCGAGTTTGAAGTAAAGGAATGATTGAGAAACCATCAAAATTTTCGCAAGTCTGATACTCGAAACGAATAACTAGTATGTCCTAGAACAAAAATACATATACCGTTGTATCGGGCGAGATTCTACTTTCAGATGCAGCGGGAATTTCTCGATTTCCTCAATCCGTTCGCGAGATAAGGAGTTTGAAGTTAAGGAATGGTTGAGAAACAATCCAAATTTTCGCAAGTCTGATACACGACACCAATAACTACTATGGCCTTGGGGGAAAATACACATACCGCTGTAATCGGGCGACTTCCTGCTTTCAGATGCAACAGGAATTTCCCCAATTAGTCAATCCATTCGCGAGATATGGTTGTTTGCAGTTAAGGAATGGTTGAGAAACCATCAAAATTTCCGCAAGTCTGATACTCGAAAGGAATAACTACTATGTCCTAGAGCAAAAATACACATACCGTTCTAATCAGGCGAGTTTCAACTTTCAGATGCAACAGGAATTTCTCGATTTCCTCCATCCGTTCGCGAGATATAGGAGTTTGAAGTGAAGGAATGGTTGAGAAACCATCAAAATTTTCGCAAGTCTGATACTCGAAACGAACAACTACTATGTCCTAGAGCAAAAATACACATACCGTTGTAATCGGGCGAGTTTCTGCTTTCAGATGCAACAGGAATTTCCCGATTTCCCCAATCCGTTCGCGAGATATGGAGTTTGAAGTGAAGGAATGGTTGAGAAACCATCAAAATTTTCGCAAGTCTGATACTCGAAACCAATAACTACTATGGCCTAGGGCAAAAATACACATACCGCTGTAATCGGGAGAGTTTCTACTTTCAGATGCAACAGAAATTTTTCGGATTCGTTAATGCGTTCGCGAAATATCGCAGTTTGAAGTTAAGAGATTGTTGAGAAACAATCAACTTTTTCACAATTCTGGTGCAAGAAACGAATAACTGAAATGACCTAGGTGAAAAATACACACATCACTGTAATCGGGCGAGTTTCTACTTTCAGATGCAACAGGAATTTCTCGAGTTCGTCAATCCGTTCGCGAGATATAGAAGTTTGAAGTGAAGGAACGGTTGAGAAACCATCAAAATTTTCGCAAGCCTGATACTCAAAACGAATAACTACTATGTCCTAGAGCAAAAATACACATACCGTTCTAGTCGGGCGAGTTTCAACTTTCAGATGCAACAGGAATTTCTCGATTTCCTCCATCCGGTCGCGAGGTATAGGAGCTTGAAGTGAAGGAATTGTTGAGAAACCATCCAAATTTTTGCAAGTCTGATACACGAAACCAATAACTACTATGGCCTTGGGGAAAAAAACACATACCGCTGTAATCGGGCGAGTTTCTGCTTTCAGATGCAACAGGAATTTCCCGAATTAGTCAATCCGTTCGCGAGATATGGTTGTTTGAAGTTAAGGAATGGTTGAGAAACCATCCAAATTTTTCAAGTCTGATACACGAAACCAATAACTACTATGGCCTTGGGGAAAAATACACATACCGCTGTAATCGGGCGAGTTTCTGCTTTCAGATGCAACAGGAATTTCTCGATTTCGTCAATCCGTTCGCGAGATATAGGAGTTTGAAGTGAAGGAATGGTTGAGAAACCATCAAAGTTTTCGCAAGTCTGATACTCGAAACGAATAACTACCTTGTCCTAGAGCAAAAATACACATACCGTTGTAATCGGGCGAGTTTCTACTTTCAGATGCAACAGGAATTTCTCGATTTCCCCAATCCGTTCGCGAGATATGGAGTTTGAAGTGAAGGAATGGTTTAGAAACCATCAAAATTTTCGCAAGTCTGATACTCGAAACGAATAACTACTATGTCCTAGAGCAAAAATACACATACCGTTGTAATCGGGCGAGTTTCTACATTCAGATGCAACAGGAATGTCTCGAGTTCGTCAATCCGTTCGCGAGATATAGAAGTTTGAAGTGGAGGAACGGTTGAGAAACCATCAAAATTTTCGCAAGTCTGATACACGAAACCAATAACAGCTATGGCCTAGAGGAAAAATACACATACCGCTGTAATCGGGCGTGTTTCTGCTATCAGATGCAACAGGAATTTCTCGAGTTTGTCAATCCGTTCGCGAGATATGCGAGTTTGAAGTAAAGGAATGATTGAGAAACCATCAAAATTTTCGCAAGTCTGATACTCGAAACGAATAACTAGTATGTCCTAGAACAAAAATACATATACCGTTGTATCGGGCGAGATTCTACTTTCAGATGCAGCGGGAATTTCTCGATTTCCTCAATCCGTTCGCGAGATAAGGAGTTTGAAGTTAAGGAATGGTCGAGAAACAATCCAAATTTTCGCAAGTCTGATACACGACACCAATAACTACTATGGCCTTGGGGGAAAATACACATACCGCTGTAATCGGGCGACTTCCTGCTTTCAGATGCAACAGGAATTTCCCCAATTAGTCAATCCATTCGCGAGATATGGTTGTTTGCAGTTAAGGAATGGTTGAGAAACCATCAAAATTTCCGCAAGTCTGATACTCGAAAGGAATAACTACTATGTCCTAGAGCAAAAATACACACACCGTTCTAATCAGGCGAGTTTCAACTTTCAGATGCAACAGGAATTTCTCGATTTCCTCCATCCGTTCGCGAGATATAGGAGTTTGAAGTGAAGGAATGGTTGAGAAACCATCAAAATTTTCGCAAGTCTGATACTCGAAACGAACAACTACTATGTCCTAGAGCAAAAATACACATACCGTTGTAATCGGGCGAGTTTCTACATTCAGATGCAACAGGAATGTCTCGAGTTCGTCAATCCGTTCGCGAGATATAGAAGTTTGAAGTGGAGGAACGGTTGAGAAACCATCAAAATTTTCGCAAGTCTGATACACGAAACCAATAACAGCTATGGCCTAGAGGAAAAATACACATACCGCTGTAATCGGGCGTGTTTCTGCTATCAGATACAACAGGAATTTCTCGAGTTTGTCAATCCGTTCGCGAGATATGCGAGTTTGAAGTAAAGGAATGATTGAGAAACCATCAAAATTTTCGCAAGTCTGATACTCGAAACGAATAACTAGTATGTCCTAGAACAAAAATACATATACCGTTGTATCGGGCGAGATTCTACTTTCAGATGCAGCGGGAATTTCTCGATTTCCTCAATCCGTTCGCGAGATAAGGAGTTTGAAGTTAAGGAATGGTCGAGAAACAATCCAAATTTTCGCAAGTCTGATACACGACACCAATAACTACTATGGCCTTGGGGGAAAATACACATACCGCTGTAATCGGGCGACTTCCTGCTTTCAGATGCAACAGGAATTTCCCCAATTAGTCAATCCATTCGCGAGATATGGTTGTTTGCAGTTAAGGAATGGTTGAGAAACCATCAAAATTTCCGCAAGTCTGATACTCGAAAGGAATAACTACTATGTCCTAGAGCAAAAATACACATACCGTTCTAATCAGGCGAGTTTCAACTTTCAGATGCAACAGGAATTTCTCGATTTCCTCCATCCGTTCGCGAGATATAGGAGTTTGAAGTGAAGGAATGGTTGAGAAACCATCAAAATTTTCGCAAGTCTGATACTCGAAACGAACAACTACTATGTCCTAGAGCAAAAATACACATACCGTTGTAATCGGGCGAGTTTCTGCTTTCAGATGCAACAGGAATTTCCCGATTTCCCCAATCCGTTCGCGAGATATGGAGTTTGAAGTGAAGGAATGGTTGAGAAACCATCAAAATTTTCGCAAGTCTGATACTCGAAACCAATAACTACTATGGCCTAGGGCAAAAATACACATACCGCTGTAATCGGGAGAGTTTCTACTTTCAGATGCAACAGAAATTTTTCGGATTCGTTAATGCGTTCGCGAAATATCGCAGTTTGAAGTTAAGAGATTGTTGAGAAACAATCAACTTTTTCACAATTCTGGTGCTAGAAACGAATAACTGAAATGACCTAGGTGAAAAATACACACATCACTGTAATCGGGCGAGTTTCTACATTCAGATGCAACAGGAATTTCTCGAGTTCGTCAATCCGTTCGCGAGATATAGAAGTTTGAAGTGAAGGAACGGTTGAGAAACCATCAAAATTTTCGCAAGCCTGATACTCAAAACGAATAACTACTATGTCCTAGAGCAAAAATACACATACCGTTCTAGTCGGGCGAGTTTCAACTTTCAGATGCAACAGGAATTTCTCGATTTCCTCCATCCGTTCGCGAGGTATAGGAGCTTGAAGTGAAGGAATGGTTGAGAAACCATCCAAATTTTTGCAAGTCTGATACACGAAACCAATAACTACTATGGCCTTGGGGAAAAAAACACATACCGCTGTAATCGGGCGAGTTTCTGCTTTCAGATGCAACAGGAATTTCCCGAATTAGTCAATCCGTTCGCGAGATATGGTTGTTTGAAGTTAAGGAATGGTTGAGAAACCATCAAAATTTTCGCATGTCTGATACTCGAAACGAATAACAACTATGTCCTAGAGCAAAAATACGCATAGCTTTCTAATCGGGCGAGTCTCTACTTTCAGATGCAACAGGAATTTCTCGATTTCCCCAATCCGTTCGCGAGATATGGAGTTTGAAGTGAAGGAATGGTTGAGAAACCATCCAAATTTTTCAAGTCTGATACACGAAACCAATAACTACTATGGCCTTGGGGAAAAATACACATACCGCTGTAATCGGGCGAGTTTCTGCTTTCAGATGCAACAGGAATTTCTCGATTTCGTCAATCCGTTCGCGAGATATAGGAGTTTGAAGTGAAGGAATGGTTGAGAAACCATCAAAATTTTCGCAAGTCTGATACTCGAAACGAATAACTACTATGTCCTAGAGCAAAAATACACATACCGTTGTAATCGGGCGAGTTTCTACTTTCAGATGCAACAGGAATTTCTCGAGTTTGTCAATCCGTTCGCGAGATATGCGAGTTTGAAGTAAAGGAATGATTGAGAAACCATCAAAATTTTCGCAAGTCTGATACTCGAAACGAATAACTAGTATGTCCTAGAACAAAAATACATATACCGTTGTATCGGGCGAGATTCTACTTTCAGATGCAGCGGGAATTTCTCGATTTCCTCAATCCGTTCGCGAGATAAGGAGTTTGAAGTTAAGGAATGGTTGAGAAACCATCCAAATTTTCGCAAGTCTGATACACGAAACCAGTAACTACTATGGCCTTGGGGAAAAATACACATACCGCTGTAATCGGGCGAGTTTCTGCTTTCAGATGCAACAGGAATTTCTCGATTTCGTCAATCCGTTCGCGAGATATAGGAGTTTGAAGTGAAGGAATGGTTGAGAAACCATCAAAATTTCCGCAAGTCTGATACTCGAAAGGAATAACTACTATGTCCTAGAGCAAAAATACACATACCGTTCTAATCAGGCGAGTTTCAACTTTCAGATGCAACAGGAATTTCTCGATTTCCTCCATCCGTTCGCGAGATATAGGAGTTTGAAGTGAAGGAATGGTTGAGAAACCATCAAAATTTTCGCAAGTCTGATACTCGAAACGAATAACTACTATGTCCTAGAGCAAAAATACACATACCGTTGTAATCGGGCGAGCTTCTACATTCAGATGCAACAGGAATGTCTCGAGTTCGTCAATCCGTTCGCGAGATATAGAAGTTTGAAGTGGAGGAACGGTTGAGAAACCATCAAAATTTTCGCAAGTCTGATACACGAAACCAATAACAGCTATGGCCTAGAGGAAAAATACACATACCGCTGTAATCGGGCGTGTTTCTGCTATCAGATGCAACAGGAATTTCTCGAGTTTGTCAATCCGTTCGCGAGATATGCGAGTTTGAAGTAAAGGAATGATTGAGAAACCATCAAAATTTTCGCAAGTCTGATACTCGAAACGAATAACTAGTATGTCCTAGAACAAAAATACATATACCGTTGTATCGGGCGAGATTCTACTTTCAGATGCAGCGGGAATTTCTCGATTTCCTCAATCCGTTCGCGAGATAAGGAGTTTGAAGTTAAGGAATGGTTGAGAAACCATCCAAATTTTCGCAAGTCTGATACACGAAACCAGTAACTACTATGGCCTTGGGGAAAAATACACATACCGCTGTAATCGGGCGAGTTTCTGCTTTCAGATGCAACAGGAATTTCTCGATTTCGTCAATCCGTTCCCGAGATATAGGAGTTTGAAGTGAAGGAATGGTTGAGAAACCATCAAAATTTCCGCAAGTCTGATACTCGAAAGGAATAACTACTATGTCCTAGAGCAAAAATACACATACCGTTCTAATCAGGCGAGTTTCAACTTTCAGATGCAACAGGAATTTCTCGATTTCCTCCATCCGTTCGCGAGATATAGGAGTTTGAAGTGAAGGAATGGTTGAGAAACCATCAAAATTTTCGCAAGTCTGATACTCGAAACGAATAACTACTATGTCCTAGAGCAAAAATACACATACCGTTGTAATCGGGCGAGTTTCTACTTTCAGATGCAACAGGAATTTCTCAATTTCCCCAATCCGTTCGCGAGATATGGAGTTTGAAGTGAAGGAATGGTTGAGAAACCATCAAAATTTTCGCAAGTCTGATACTCGAAACCAATAACTACTATGGCCTAGGGCAAAAATACACATACCGCTGTAATCGGGAGAGTTTCTACTTTCAGATGCATCAGAAATTTTTCGGATTCGTCAATGCGTTCGCGAAATATCGGAGTTTGAAGTTAAGAGAGTGTTGAGAAACCATCAACTTTTTCGAAATTCTGGTGCTAGAAACGAATAACTGAAATGGCCTAGGTGAAAAATACACACATCACTGAAATCGGGCGAGTTTCTACTTTCAGATGCAACAGGAATTTCTCGAGTTCGTCAATCCGTTCGCGAGATATAGAAGTTTGAAGTGAATAAACGGTTGAGAAACCATCAAAATTTTCGCAAGTCTGATACTCGAAACGAATAACTACTACGTCCTAGAGAAAAAGACACATACCGTTCTAATCGGGCGAGTTTCAACTTTCAGATGCAACAGGAATTTCTCGATTTCCTCCATCCGTTCGCGAGATAAGGAGTTTGAAGTTAAGGAATGGTTGAGAAACCATCCAAATTTTCGCAAGTCTGATACACGACACCAATAACTACTATGGCCTTGGGGGAAAATACACATACCGCTGTAATCGGGCGACTTCCTGCTTTCAGATGCAACAGGAATTTCCCCAATTAGTCAATCCATTCGCGAGATATGGTTGTTTGCAGTTAAGGATTGGTTGAGAAACCATCAAAATTTCCGCAAGTCTGATACTCGAAAGGAATAACTACTATGTCCTAGAGCAAAAATACACATACCGTTCTAATCAGGCGAGTTTCAACTTTCAGATGCAACAGGAATTTCTCGATTTCCTCCATCCGTTCGCGAGATATAGGAGTTTGAAGTGAAGGAATGGTTGAGAAACAATCAAAATTTTCGCAAGTCTGATACTCGAAACGAACAACTACTATGTCCTAGAGCAAAAATACACATACCGTTGTAATCGGGCGAGTTTCTGCTTTCAGATGCAACAGGAATTTCCCGATTTCCCCAATCCGTTCGCGAGATATGGAGTTTGAAGTGAAGGAATGGTTGAGAAACCATCAAAATTTTCGCAAGTCTGATACTCGAAACCAATAACTACTATGGCCTAGGGCAAAAATACACATACCGCTGTAATCGGGAGAGTTTCTACTTTCAGATGCAACAGAAATTTTTCGGATTCGTTAATGCGTTCGCGAAATATCGCAGTTTGAAGTTAAGAGATTGTTGAGAAACAATCAACCTTTTCACAATTCTGGTGCTAGAAACGAATAACTGAAATGACCTAGGTGAAAAATACACACATCACTGTAATCGGGCGAGTTTCTACTTTCAGATGCAACAGGAATTTCTCGAGTTCGTCAATCCGTTCGCGAGATATAGAAGTTTGAAGTGAAGGAACGGTTGAGAAACCATCAAAATTTTCGCAAGCCTGATACTCAAAACGAATAACTACTATGTCCTAGAGCAAAAATACACATACCGTTCTAGTCGGGCGAGTTTCAACTTTCAGATGCAACAGGAATTTCTCGATTTACTCCATCCGTTCGCGAGGTATAGGAGCTTGAAGTGAAGGAATGGTTGAGAAACCATCCAAATTTTTGCAAGTCTGATACACGAAACCAATAACTACTATGGCCTTGGGGAAAAAAACACATACCGCTGTAATCGGGCGAGTTTCTGCTTTCAGATGCAACAGGAATTTCCCGAATTAGTCAATCCGTTCGCGAGATATGGTTGTTTGAAGTTAAGGAATGGTTGAGAAACCATCAAAATTTTCGCATGTCTGATACTCGAAACGAATAACTACTATGTCCTAGAGCAAAAATACGCATAGCTTTCTAATCGGGCGAGTCTCTACTTTCAGATGCAACAGGAATTTCTCGATTTCCCCAATCCGTTCGCGAGATATGGAGTTTGAAGTGAAGGAATGGTTGAGAAACCATCCAAATTTTTCAAGTCTGATACACGAAACCAATAACTACTATGGCCTTGGGGAAAAATACACATACCGCTGTAATCGGGCGAGTTTCTGCTTTCAGATGCAACAGGAATTTCTCGATTTCGTCAATCCGTTCGCGAGATATAGGAGTTTGAAGTGAAGGAATGGTTGAGAAACCATCAAAATTTTCGCAAGTCTGATACTCGAAACGAATAACTACTATGTCCTAGAGCAAAAATACACATACCGTTGTAATCGGGCGAGTTTCTACTTTCAGATGCAACAGGAATTTCTCGATTTCCCCAATCCGTTCGCGAGATATGGAGTTTGAAGTGAAGGAATGGTTTAGAAACCATCAAAATTTTCGCAAGTCTGATACTCCAAACGAATAACTACTATGTCCTAGAGCAAAAATACACATACCGTTGTAATCGGGCGAGTTTCTACATTCAGATGCAACAGGAATGTCTCGAGTTCGTCAATCCGTTCGCGAGATATAGAAGTTTGAAGTGGAGGAACGGTTGAGAAACCATCAAAATTTTCGCAAGTCTGATACACGAAACCAATAACAGCTATGGCCTAGAGGAAAAATACACATACCGCTGTAATCGGGCGTGTTTCTGCTATCAGATGCAACAGGAATTTCTCGAGTTTGTCAATCCGTTCGCGAGATATGCGAGTTTGAAGTAAAGGAATGATTGAGAAACCATCAAAATTTTCGCAAGTCTGATACTCGAAACGAATAACTACTATGTCCTAGAGCAAAAATACACATACCGTTGTAATCGGGCGAGTTTCTACTTTCAGATGCAACAGGAATTTCTCAATTTCCCCAATCCGTTCGCGAGATATGGAGTTTGAAGTGAAGGAATGGTTGAGAAACCATCAAAATTTTCGCAAGTCTGATACTCGAAACCAATAACTACTATGGCCTAGGGCAAAAATACACATACCGCTGTAATCGGGAGAGTTTCTACTTTCAGATGCATCAGAAATTTTTCGGATTCGTCAATGCGTTCGCGAAATATCGGAGTTTGAAGTTAAGAGAGTGTTGAGAAACCATCAACTTTTTCGAAATTCTGGTGCTAGAAACGAATAACTGAAATGGCCAAGGTGAAAAATACACACATCACTGAAATCGGGCGAGTTTCTACTTTCAGATGCAACAGGAATTTCTCGAGTTCGTCAATCCGTTCGCGAGATATAGAAGTTTGAAGTGAATAAACGGTTGAGAAACCATCAAAATTTTCGCATGTCTGATACTCGAAACGAATAACTACTATGTCCTAGAGAAAAAGACACATACCGTTCTAATCGGGCGAGTTTCAACTTTCAGATGCAACAGGAATTTCTCGATTTCCTCCATCCGTTCGCGAGATATAGGAGCTTGAAGTGAAGGAATGGTTGAGAAACCATCCAAATTTTTATAAGTCTGATACACGAAACCAATAACTACTATGGCCTTGGGGAAAAATACACATACCGCTGTAATCGGGCGAGTTTCTGCTTTCAGATGCAACAGGAATTTCCCGAATTAGTCAATCCGTTCGCGAGATATGGTTGTTTGAAATTAAAGAATGGTTGAGAAACCATCAAAATTTTCGCAAGTCTGATACTCGAAACGAACAACTACTATGTCCTAGAGCAAAAATACACATACCGTTCTAATCAGGCGAGTTTCAACTTTCAGATGCAACAGGAATTTCTCGATTTCCTCCATCCGTTCGCGAGATATAGGAGCTTGAAGTGAAGGAATGGTTGAGAAACCATCCAAATTTTTGCAAGTCTGATACACGAAACCAATAGCTGCTATGGCCTAGAGGGAAAATACACATACCACTGTAATCGGGCGTGTTTCTGCTATCAGATGCAACAGGAATTTCTCGAGTTTGTCAATCCGTTCGCGAGATATGCGAGTTTGAAGTTAAGGAATGATTGAGAATCCATCCAAATTTTCGAAAGTCTGATACACGAAACCAATAACTACTATGGCCTTGGGGAAAAATACACATACCGCTGTAATCGGGCGAGTTCCTGCTTTCAGATGCAACAGGAATTTCCCCAATTAGTCAATCCGTTCGCGAGATATGGTTGTTTGCAGTTAAAGAATGGTTGAGAAACCATCAAAATTTTCGCAAGTCTGATACTCGAAACCAATAACTGGAACGGCCTAGGGGAAAAGTACACACACCAATGTAATCCGGCGAGTTTCTACTTTCAGATGCAAGAGAAATTTTACGGGTTCGTCAATCCGTTCGCCAAATATCGGAGTTTGGATTTAATAGAGGGTTGAGAAACCATCAAAATTTTCGCAATTCTGATGCCAGAAACCAATAACTGGAATGGCCTAGGGGAAAGGTACACACACCATCGTAATCGGGCGCGTTTCTGCTTCCAGATGCAACAGGAGTTTCTCGAATTCGTCAATCCGTTCGCGAGATATGGGAGTTTGAAGTTAAGGAATGGTTGAGAAGCCATCAAAATTTTCGCAAGTCTGATACTCGAAACCAATAACTGGAACGGCCTAGGGGAAAAGTACAGACACCAATGTAATCGGACGGGTTTCTACTTTCTGATGCAACAGAAATTTTTCGGGTTCGTCAATCCGTTCGCCAAATATCGGAGTTTGGATTTAAGAGATGGTTGAGAAACCATCAAAATTTTCGCAATTCTGATGCTAGAAACGAATAACTGGAATGGCCTAGGGGAAAAGTACAGACTCCATTGTAAACGGGCGAGATTCTACTTTCAGATGCAACAGGAATTTCTCGACTTAGTCAATCCGTTCGGGAGATATGGGAGTTTGAAATTAAGGAATGGTTGAGAAACCATCCAAATTTTAGCAAGTTTCTCAAACGTTCTTTAACTTCAAACTCCCATATCTCGCGAACGGATTGACGAACTGGAGAAATTCCTCTTTCATCTGAAAGTAGAAACTCGCCCGATTACAACGGTATGTGTACTTTTCCCCTAGGCCTTTGTAGATATTGGTTTCGGGAATCAGACTTGCGAAAATTTTGATGGTTTCTCAACCATTCCTTAATTTCAAACTCCCATATCTCGCGAACGCATTGCCGAACACGAGAAATTCCTATTGCATCTGAAAGCAGAAACTCGCCGGATTACAACGGTATGCGTATTTTTCCCCTAGGCCATTGTAGTTATTGGTTTCGTGTATCAGACATGCGAAAATTTTGATGGTTTCTCAACCATTCATTAACTTCAAACTCCCATATCACGCGAACGGATTGACGAACTCGAGAAATTCCTCTTGCATCTGAAAGCAGAAACTCGCCCGATTACAAGGGTATGTGTATTTTTGCCCTAGGCCATAGTAGTTATTGGTTTCGAGTATCAGTCATGCGAAAATTTTGATGGTTTCTCAAGCGTTCCTTAACTTCAAACTCCCATATCTCGCGAACGGATTGACGAACTTCAGAAATTCCTGTAGCATCGGAAAGTAGAAACTCGCTCGATTACAACGGTATGTGTATTTTTTCCCCTAGGCCTTTGTAGTTAATGGTTTCGGGAATCAGAGATGCGAAAATTTTGATTGTTTCTCAATCGTTGCTTAACTTCAAACTACCATATCTCGCGAACGGATTGACGAACTCGAGAAATTCCTGTTGCATCTGAAAGCAGAGACCCGCCCGATTACAACGGTATGTGTACTTTCCCCTAGGCCTTTATAGTTATTGGTTTCGGGAATCAGACTTGCGAAAATTTTGATGGTTCCTCAACCATTCCTTAACTTCAAACTCCCATATCTCGCGAACGGATTGACGAACTCGAGAAATTCCTGTTTCATCTGAAAGTAGAAACTCGCCGGATTACAACGGTATGTGTATTTTTCCCCTAGGCCATTGTAGTTATTGGTTTCGAGTATCAGACATGCGAAAATTTTGATGGTTGCTCAACCATTCCTTAACTTCAAACTCCCATATCTCGCGAACAAATTGACGAACTCGAGAAATTCTTGTTGCATCTGAAAGTAGAAACTCGCTCGATTACAACGGTATGCGTATTTTTTCCCGTCGGCCTTTGTAGTTATTGGTTTCCGGTATCAGACTTACGAAAATTTTGATGGTTTCTCAACCATTGCTTAACTTCAAACTCCCATATCTCGCGAACGGATTGACGAACTCGAGAACTTCCTGTTTCATCTGAAAGTAGAAACTCGCCCGATTACAACGGTGTGTGTATTTTTCCCCTAGGCCATTGTAGTTATTGGTTTCGAGTATCAGACATGCGAAAATTTAATGGTCTCTCAACCATTCCTTAACTTCAAAATCCCACATCTCGCGAACGAAATGACGAACTCGAGAAATTCCTGTTGCATCTGAAAGCAGAATCTCGCCCGATTACAACGGTATGTGTATTTTTGCCCTAGGCCATAGTAGTTATTGGTTTCGAGTATCAGACTTGTGAAAATGTTGATGGTATCTCAAGCGTTCCTTAACTTCACACTCCCATATCTCGCGAACGGATTGTCGAACTCGAGAAATTCCTGTTGCATCTGAAAGTAGAAACTCGCCCGATTACAACGGTATTTGTATTTTTTCCCCTCGGCCTTTGTAGTTATTGCTTTCGGGTATCAGACTTGCGAAAATTTTGATGGTTTCTCAACCATTCCTTAACTTCCTACTCCCATATCTCGCGAACGGATTGACGAACTCGAGAAATTCCAATTGCATCTGAAAGCAGAAACTCGCCCGATTACAACGGTATGCGTATTTTTGCCCTAGGCCATAGTAGTTATTGGTTTCGAGTATCAGACTTGCGAAAAATTTGATGGCTTCTCAACCATTCCTTAACCTCAAACTCCCACATCTCGCGAACGAATTGACGAACTCGAGAAATTCCTGTTGCATCTGAAAGAAGAAACTTGCCCGATTACAACGGTATGTGTATTTTTCCCCTAGGCCTTTGTAGTTATTGGTTTCGGGAATCAGACTTGTGAAAATTTTGATGGTTTCTAAACCATTCCTTAACTTCTAACTCCCATATCTCGCGAACGGATTGAGGAACTCGAGAAATTCCTGTTGCATCTGAAAGTAGAAACTCGCCCGATTACAATGATGTGTGTACTTTTCCCCTAGGCCATTCCAGTTATTGGTTTCGAGTATCAGACCAGCGAAAATTTTGATGGTTTCTCAACCATTCCTTAATTTCAAACTCCCATATCTCGCGAACGGATTGACGAACTCGAGAAATTCCTGTTGCATCTGAAAGTAGAAACTTGCCCCATTACAATGGTGTGTGTACTTTTCCCCTAGGCCATTCCAGTTAGTGGTTTCGAGTATCAGACCAGCGAAATTTTTGTTGGTTTCTCAACCATTCCTTAATATCAAACTCCCATATCTCGCGAACGGATTGACCAACTCGAGAAATTCCTATTTCATCTGAAAGTAGAAACTCGCCCGATTACATCGGTATGTGTATTTTTCCCCTAGGGCATTGTAGTTATTGGTTTCGAGTATCAGACATGCGAAAATTTTGATGGTTTCTCAACCATTCCTTAACTTCAAACTCCCATATCACGCGAACGGATTGACGAACTCGAGAAATTCCTATTGCATCTGAAAGCAGAAACTCCCCCGATTACAACGGTATGTGTATTTTTCCCCTAGGCCTTTGTAGTTATTGGTTTCGAGTATCAGACTTGCGAAAATTTTGATGGTTTCTCAACCATTCCTTAACTTCAAACTCCCACATCTAGCGAACGAATTGACGAACTCGAGAAGTTCCTGCTGCGTCTGAAAGCAGAAACTCGCCCGATTACAACGGTATGTGTATTTTTGCCCTAGGCCATAGTAGTTATTGGTTTCGAGTATCAGACTTGCGAAAATTTTGATGGTATCTCAAGCGTTCCTTAACTTCACACTCCCATATCTCGCGAACGGATTGTCGAACTCGAGAAATTCCTGTTGCATCTGAAAGTAGAAACTCGCCCGATTACAATGATGTTTGTACTTTTCCCCTAGGCCATTCCAGTTATTGGTTTCGAGTATCAGACCAGCGAAAATTTTGATGGTTTCTCAACCATTCCTTAATTTCAAACTCCCATATCTCGCGAACGGATTGACGAACTCGAGAAATTCCTGTTGCATCTGAAAGTAGAAACTCGCCCGATTAGAACGGTATGTGTATTTTTCCCCTAGGTCTTTGTAGTTATTGGTTTCGGGAATCAGACTTGCGAAAATTTTGATGGTTGCTCAACCATTCCTTAGCTTCAAACTCCTATATCTCGCCAACGAATTGACGAACTCGAGAAATTCCTGTTGCATCTGAAAGTAGAAACTCGCCCGATTACAACGGTATTTGTATTTTTTCCCCTCGGCCTTTGTAGTTATTGCTTTCGGGTATCAGACTTGCGAAAATTTTGATGGTTTCTCAACCATTCCTTAACTTCCTACTCCCATATCTCGCGAACGGATTGACGAACTCGAGAAATGCCAATTGCATCTGAAAGCAGAAACTCGCCCGATTTCAACGGTATGTGTACTTTTCCCCTGGGCCATTCCAGTTATTGGTTTCGAGTATCAGACCAGCGAAAATTTTGATGGTTTCTCAACCATTCCTTAATTTCAAACTCCCATATCTCGCGAACGGATTGACGAACTCGAGAAATTCCTGTTGCATCTGAAAGTAGAAACTCGCCCGATTAGAACGGTATGTGTATTTTTCCCCTAGGTCTTTGTAGTTATTGGTTTCGGGAATCAGACTTGCGAAAATTTTGATGGTTGCTCAACCATTCCTTAGCTTCAAACTCCCATATCTCGCCAACGAATTGACGAACTCGAGAAATTCCTGTTGCATCTGAAAGTAGAAACTCGCCCGATTACAACGGTATTTGTATTTTTTCCCCTCGGCCTTTGTAGTTATTGCTTTCGGGTATCAGACTTGCGAAAATTTTGATGGTTTCTCAACCATTCCTTAACTTCCTACTCCCATATCTCGCGAACGGATTGACGAACTCGAGAAATTCCAATTGCATCTGAAAGCAGAAACTCGCCCGATTACAACGGTATGCGTATTTTTGCCCTAGGCCATAGTAGTTATTGGTTTCGAGTATCAGACTTGCGAAAAATTTGATGGCTTCTCAACCATTCCTTAACCTCAAACTCCCACATCTCGCGAGCGAATTGACGAACTCGAGAAATTCCTGCTGCGTTTGAAAGCAGAAACTCGCCCGATTACAACGGTATGTGTATTTTTGCCCAAGGCCATAGTAGTTATTGGTTTCGGGAATCAGAGTTGCGAAAATTTTGATGGTTTCTCAACCATTCCTTAACTTCAAACTCCCATATCTCGCGAACGGATTGACGAACTCGAGAAATTCCTATTGCATCTGAAAGTAGAAACTCGCCCGATTACAACGGTATGTGTATTTTTCCCCTGGGCCTTTGTAGTTATTGGTTTCGGGAATCAGACTTGCGAAAATTTTGATGGTTTCTCAACCATTCCTTAACTTCGAACTCCCATATCTCACGAACGGATTGACGAACTCGAGAAATTCCTGTTGCATCTGAAAGAAGAAACTTGCCCGATTACAACGGTATGTGTATTTTTCCCCTAGGCCTTTGTAGTTATTGGTTTCGGGAATCAGACTTGTGAAAATTTTGATGGTTTCTAAACCATTCCTTAACTTCTAACTCCCATATCTCGCGAACGGATTGAGGAACTCGAGAAATTCCTGTTGCATCTGAAAGTAGAAACTCGCCCGATTACAATGATGTGTGTACTTTTCCCCTAGGCCATTCCAGTTATTGGTTTCGAGTATCAGACCAGCGAAAATTTTGATGGTTTCTCAACCATTCCTTAATTTCAAACTCCCATATCTCGCGAACGGATTGACGAACTCGAGAAATTCCTGTTGCATCTGAAAGTAGAAACTTGCCCCATTACAATGGTGTGTGTACTTTTCCCCTAGGCCATTCCAGTTAGTGGTTTCGAGTATCAGACCAGCGAAATTTTTGTTGGTTTCTCAACCATTCCTTAACTTCAAACTCCCATATCACGCGAACGGATTGACGAACTCGAGAAATTCCTATTGCATCTGAAAGCAGAAACTCCCCCGATTACAACGGTATGTGTATTTTTCCCCTAGGCCTTTGTAGTTATTGGTTTCGAGTATCAGACTTGCGAAAATTTTGATGGTTTCTCAACCATTCCTTAACTTCAAACTCCCACATCTAGCGAACGAATTGACGAACTCGAGAAGTTCCTGCTGCGTCTGAAAGCAGAAACTCGCCCGATTACAACGGTATGTGTATTTTTGCCCTAGGCCATAGTAGTTATTGGTTTCGAGTATCAGACTTGCGAAAATTTTGATGGTATCTCAAGCGTTCCTTAACTTCACACTCCCATATCTCGCGAACGGATTGTCGAACTCGAGAAATTCCTGTTGCATCTGAAAGTAGAAACTCGCCCGATTACAATGATGTTTGTACTTTTCCCCTAGGCCATTCCAGTTATTGGTTTCGAGTATCAGACCAGCGAAAATTTTGATGGTTTCTCAACCATTCCTTAATTTCAAACTCCCATATCTCGCGAACGGATTGACGAACTCGAGAAATTCCTGTTGCATCTGAAAGTAGAAACTCGCCCGATTAGAACGGTATGTGTATTTTTCCCCTAGGTCTTTGTAGTTATTGGTTTCGGGAATCAGACTTGCGAAAATTTTGATGGTTGCTCAACCATTCCTTAGCTTCAAACTCCCATATCTCGCCAACGAATTGACGAACTCGAGAAATTCCTGTTGCATCTGAAAGTAGAAACTCGCCCGATTACAACGGTATTTGTATTTTTTCCCCTCGGCCTTTGTAGTTATTGCTTTCGGGTATCAGACTTGCGAAAATTTTGATGGTTTCTCAACCATTCCTTAACTTCCTACTCCCATATCTCGCGAACGGATTGACGAACTCGAGAAATTCCAATTGCATCTGAAAGCAGAAACTCGCCCGATTACAACGGTATGCGTATTTTTGCCCTAGGCCATAGTAGTTATTGGTTTCGAGTATAAGACTTGCGAAAATTTTGATGGTATCTCAAGCGTTCCTTAACTTCACACTCCCATATCTCGCGAACGGATTGTCGAACTCGAGAAATTCCTGTTGCATCTGAAAGTAGAAACTCGCCCGATTACAATGATGTTTGTACTTTTCCCCTAGGCCATTCCAGTTATTGGTTTCGAGTATCAGACCAGTGAAAATTTTGATGGTTTCTCAACCATTCCTTAATTTCAAACTCCCATATCTCGCGAACGGATTGACGAACTCGAGAAATGCCTGTTGCATCTGAAAGTAGAAACTCGCCCGATTAGAACGGTATGTGTATTTTTCCCCTAGGTCTTTGTAGTTATTGGTTTCGGGAATCAGACTTGCGAAAATTTTGATGGTTGCTCAACCATTCTTTAACTTCAAACTCCCATATCTCGCGAACGAATTGACGAACTCGAGAAATTCCTGTTGCATCTGAAAGTAGAAACTCGCCCGATTACAACTGTATTTGTATTTTTTCCCCTCGGCCTTTGTAGTTATTGCTTTCGGGTATCAGACTTGCGAAAATTTTGATGGTTTCTCAACCATTCCTTAACTTCCTACTCCCATATCTCGCGAACGGATTGACGAACTCGAGAAATTCCAATTGCATCTGAAAGCAGAAACTCGCCCGATTTCAACGGTATGTGTACTTTTCCCCTGGGCCATTCCAGTTATTGGTTTCGAGTATCAGATCAGCGAAAATTTCGGTGGTTTCTCAACCATTCCTTAACTTCAAACTCCCATATCTCGCGAACGGATTGACGAACTCGAGAAATTCCTGTTGCATCTGAAAGTAGAAATTCGCCCGATTACAACGCTATGTGTATTTTTCCCCGAGGCCTTTGTATTTATTGGTTTCTGGGATCAGACTTGCGAAATTTTTGATGGTTTCTCAACCATTCCTTAATATCAAACTCCCATATCTCGCGAACGGATTGACGAACTCGAGAAATTCCTGTTTCATCTGAAAGTAGAAACTCGCCCGATTACATCGGTATGTGTATTTTTCCCCTAGGGCATTGTAGTTATTGGTTTCGAGTATCAGACATGCGAAAATTTTGATGGTTTCTCAACCATTCCTTAACATCAAACTCCCATATCACGCGAACGGATTGACGAACTCGAGAAATTCCTATTTCATCTGAAAGCAGAAACTCGCCCGATTACAACGGTATTTGTATTTTTTCCCCTCGGCCTTTGTAGTTATTGCTTTCGGGTATCAGACTTGCGAAAATTTTGATGGTTTCTCAACCATTCCTTAACTTCCTACTCCCATATCTCGCGAACGGATTGACGAACTCGAGAAATTCCAATTGCATCTGAAAGCAGAAACTCGCCCGATTACAACGGTATGCGTATTTTAGCCCTAGGCCATAGTAGTTATTGGTTTCGAGTATCAGACTTGCGAAAATTTTGATGGTATCTCAAGCGTTCCTTAACTTGAAACTCCCATATCTCGCGAACGGATTGACGAACTCTAGAAATTCCTGTTGCATCTGAAAGTAGAAACTCGCCCGATTAGAACGGTATGTGTATTTTTCCCCTAGGTCTTTGTAGTTATTGGTTTCGGGAATCAGACTTGCGAAAATTTTGATGGTTGCTCAACCATTCCTTAACTTCAAACTCCCATATCTCGCGAACGAATTGACGAACTCGAGAAATTCCTATTGCATCTGAAAGTAGAAACTCGCCCGATTACAACGGTATTTGTATTTTTTCCCCTCGGCCTTTGTAGTTATTGCTTTCGGGTATCAGACTCGCGAAAATTTTGATGGATTCTCAACCATTCCTTAACTTCAAACTCCCATATCTCGCGAACGGATTGACGAACTCGAGAAATTCGTGTTGCATCTGAAAGTAGAAACTCGCCCGATTACAATGATGTGTGTACTTTTCCCCTAGGCCATTCCAGTTATTGGTTTCGAGTATCAGACCAGCGAAAATTTTGATGGTTTCTCAACCATTCCTTAATTTCTATCTCCTATATCTCGCGAACGGATTGACTAACTCGAGAAATTCCTATTGCATCAGAAAGTAGAAACTCGCCCGATTACAACGGTATTTGTATTTTTTCCCCTCGGCCTTTGTAGTTATTGCTTTCGGGTATCAGACTCGCGAAAATTTTGATGGATTCTCAACCATTCCTTAACTTCAAACTCCCATATCTCGCGAACGGATTGACGAACTCGAGAAATTCGTGTTGCATCTGAAAGTAGAAACTCGCCCGATTACAATGATGTGTGTACTTTTCCCCTAGGCCATTCCAGTTATTGGTTTCGAGTATCAGATCAGCGAAAATTTTGGTGGTTCCTCAACCATTCCTTAACTTCAAACTCCCATATCTCGCGAACAGATTGACGAACTCGGGAAATTCCTGTTGCATCTGAAAGTAGAAATTCGCCCGATTACAACGCTATGTGTATTTTTCCCCGAGACCTTTGTAGTTATTGGTTTCGGGGATCCGACTTGCGAAAATTTTGATGGTTTCTCAACCATTCCTTAACTTCAAACTCCCATATCTCGCGAACGGATTGACGAACTGAAGAAATTCCTGTTGCATCTGAAAGCATAGACTCGCCCGATTACAATGGCATGTGTATTTTTGCCCTACGCCATAGTAGTTATTGGTTTCGAGTATCAGACATGCGAAAATTTTGATGGTTTCTCAAGCGTTCCTTAACTTCAAACTCCCATATCTAGCGAACGGATTGACGAACTCGAGATACTCCTGTTGCATCTGAAAGTAGAAACTCGCCCGATTACAACGGTATGTGTATTTTTCCCCGAGGCCTTTGTAGTTATTGGTTTCGGGGATACGACTTGCGAAAATTTTGATGGTTTCTCAACCATTCCTTAACTTCAAACTCCCATATCTCGCGAACGGATTGACGAACTGAAGAAATTCCTGTTGCATCTGAAAGCATAGACTCGCCCGATTACAATGGCATGTGTATTTTTGCCCCACGCCATAGTAGTTATTGGTTTCGAGTATCAGACATGCGAAAATTTTGATGGTTTCTCAAGCGTTCCTTAACTTCAAACTCCCATATCTAGCGAACGGATTGACGAACTCGAGATACTCCTGTTGCATCTGAAAGTAGAAATTCGCCCGATTACAACGCTATGTGTATTTTTCCCCGAGGCCTTTGTAGTTATTGGTTTCGAGCATCAGAATTGCGAGAATTTTGATGGTTTCTCAACCATTCCTTAACTTCAAACACCCATATCTCGCGAACGGATTGAAGAACTCGTGAAATTCCTGTTGAATCTGAAAGCAGAAACTCGCCCGATTACAACGGTATCTGTATTTTCCCCTAGGCCATTCCAGTTATTGGTTTCGAGTATCAGCCTTGCGAAAATTATGATGGTTTCTCACCCATTCCTTAACTTCAAACGCCCACATCTCGCGAACGACTTGACGAACTCGAGAAATTCCTGTTGCATCTGAAAGCAGAAACTCGCCCGATTACAACGGTATGTGTATTTTTGGCTTGGGCCATTGTAGTTATTGGTTTCGAGTATCAGACTTGCGAAAATTGTGATGGTCTCTCAACCATTCCTTCACTTCTAACACTTATATCTCGCGAACGCATTGACGAACTCGAGAAATTCCTGTTGCATCTGAAAGTAGAAACTCGCCCGATTACAATGGTGTGTGTACTTTTTCCCTAGGCCATAGTAGTTATTGGTTTCGAGTATCAAACTTGCGAAAATTATGATGGTGTCTCAACTATTACTTAACTTCTAACTCCCATATCTCGCGAACGGATTGACGAACTCGAGAAACTCCTGTTGCATCTGAAAGTAGAAACTCGCCCGATTACAATGGTGTGTGTACTTTTTCCCTAGGCCATAGTAGTTATTGGTTTCGAGTATCAGACCAGTGAAAATTTTGATGGTTGCTCAACCATTCTTTAACTTCAAACTCCCATATCTCGCGAACGAATTGACGAACTCGAGAAATTCCTGTTGAATCTGAAAGTAGAAACTCGCCCGATTACAACTGTATTTGTATTTTTTCCCCTCGGCCTTTGTAGTTATTGCTTTCGGGTATCAGACTTGCGAAAATTTTGATGGTTTCTCAACCATTCCTTAACTTCCTACTCCCATATCTCGCGAACGGATTGACGAACTCGAGAAATGCCAATTGCATCTGAAAGCAGAAACTCGCCCGATTTCAACGGTATGTGTACTTTTCCCCTGGGCCATTCCAGTTATTGGTTTCGAGTATCAGACCAGCGAAAATTTTGATGGTTTCTCAACCATTCCTTAATTTCAAACTCCCATATCTCGCGAACGGATTGACGAACTCGAGAAATTCCTGTTGCATCTGAAAGTAGAAACTCGCCCGATTAGAACGGTATGTGTATTTTTCCCCTAGGTCTTTGTAGTTATTGGTTTCGGGAATCAGACTTGCGAAAATTTTGATGGTTGCTCAACCATTCCTTAGCTTCAAACTCCCATATCTCGCGAACGAATTGACGAACTCGAGAAATTCCTGTTGCATCTGAAAGTAGAAACTCGCCCGATTACAACGGTATTTGTATTTTTTCCCCTCGGCCTTTGTAGTTATTGCTTTCGGGTATCAGACTTGCGAAAATTTTGATGGTTTCTCAACCATTCCTTAACTTCCTACTCCCATATCTCGCGAACGGATTGACGAACTCGAGAAATTCCAATTGCATCTGAAAGCAGAAACTCGCCCGATTACAACGGTATGCGTATTTTTGCCCTAGGCCATAGTAGTTATTGGTTTCGAGTATCAGACTTGCGAAAAATTTGATGGCTTCTCAACCATTCCTTAACCTCAAACTCCCACATCTCGCGAACGAATTGACGAACTCGAGAAATTCCTGCTGCGTTTGAAAGCAGAAACTCGCCCGATTACAACGGTATGTGTATTTTTGCCCAAGGCCATAGTAGTTATTGGTTTCGGGAATCAGAGTTGCGAAAATTTTGATGGTTTCTCAACCATTCCTTAACTTCAAACTCCCATATCTCGCGAACGGATTGACGAACTCGAGAAATTCCTATTGCATCTGAAAGTAGAAACTCGCCCGATTACAACGGTATGTGTATTTTTTCCCTGGGCCTTTGTAGTTATTGGTTTCGGGAATCAGACTTGCGAAAATTTTGATGGTTTCTCAACCATTCCTTAACTTCGAACTCCCATATCTCACGAACGGATTGACGAACTCGAGAAATTCCTGTTGCATCTGAAAGAAGAAACTTGCCCGATTACAACGGTATGTGTATTTTTCCCCTAGGCCTTTGTAGTTATTGGTTTCGGGGATCAGACTTGTGAAAATTTTGATGGTTTCTAAACCATTCCTTAACTTCTAACTCCCATATCTCGCGAACGGATTGAGGAACTCGAGAAATTCCTGTTGCATCTGAAAGTAGAAACTCGCCCGATTACAATGATGTGTGTACTTTTCCCCTAGGCCATTCCAGTTATTGGTTTCGAGTATCAGACCAGCGAAAATTTTGATGGTTTCTCAACCATTCCTTAATTTCAAACTCCCATATCTCGCGAACGGATTGACGAACTCGAGAAATTCCTGTTGCATCTGAAAGTAGAAACTTGCCCCATTACAATGGTGTGTGTACTTTTCCCCTAGGCCATTCCAGTTAGTGGTTTCGAGTATCAGACCAGCGAAATTTTTGTTGGTTTCTCAACCATTCCTTAACTTCAAACTCCCATATCACGCGAACGGATTGACGAACTCGAGAAATTCCTATTGCATCTGAAAGCAGAAACTCCCCCGATTACAACGGTATGTGTATTTTTCCCCTAGGCCTTTGTAGTTATTGGTTTCGAGTATCAGACTTGCGAAAATTTTGATGGTTTCTCAACCATTCCTTAACTTCAAACTCCCACATCTAGCGAACGAATTGACGAACTCGAGAAGTTCCTGCTGCGTCTGAAAGCAGAAACTCGCCCGATTACAACGGTATGTGTATTTTTGCCCTAGGCCATAGTAGTTATTGGTTTCGAGTATCAGACTTGCGAAAATTTTGATGGTATCTCAAGCGTTCCTTAACTTCACACTCCCATATCTCGCGAACGGATTGTCGAACTCGAGAAATTCCTGTTGCATCTGAAAGTAGAAACTCGCCCGATTACAATGATGTTTGTACTTTTCCCCTAGGCCATTCCAGTTATTGGTTTCGAGTATCAGACCAGTGAAAATTTTGATGGTTTCTCAACCATTCCTTAATTTCAAACTCCCATATCTCGCGAACGGATTGACGAACTCGAGAAATGCCTGTTGCATCTGAAAGTAGAAACTCGCCCGATTAGAACGGTATGTGTATTTTTCCCCTAGGTCTTTGTAGTTATTGGTTTCGGGAATCAGACTTGCGAAAATTTTGATGGTTGCTCAACCATTCTTTAACTTCAAACTCCCATATCTCGCGAACGAATTGACGAACTCGAGAAATTCCTGTTGCATCTGAAAGTAGAAACTCGCCCGATTACAACTGTATTTGTATTTTTTCCCCTCGGCCTTTGTAGTTATTGCTTTCGGGTATCAGACTTGCGAAAATTTTGATGGTTTCTCAACCATTCCTTAACTTCCTACTCCCATATCTCGCGAACGGATTGACGAACTCGAGAAATTCCAATTGCATCTGAAAGCAGAAACTCGCCCGATTTCAACGGTATGTGTACTTTTCCCCTGGGCAATTCCAGTTATTGGTTTCGAGTATCAGATCAGCGAAAATTTCGGTGGTTTCTCAACCATTCCTTAACTTCAAACTCCCATATCTCGCGAACGGATTGACGAACTCTAGAAATTCCTGTTGCATCTGAAAGTAGAAACTCGCCCGATTAGAACGGTATGTGTATTTTTCCCCTAGGTCTTTGTAGTTATTGGTTTCGGGAATCAGACTTGCGAAAATTTTGATGGTTGCTCAACCATTCCTTAACTTCAAACTCCCATATCTCGCGAACGAATTGACGAACTCGAGAAATTCCTATTGCATCTGAAAGTAGAAACTCGCCCGATTACAACGGTATTTGTATTTTTTCCCCTCGGCCTTTGTAGTTATTGCTTTCGGGTATCAGACTCGCGAAAATTTTGATGGATTCTCTACCATTCCTTAACTTCAAACTCCCATATCTCGCGAACGGATTGACGAACTCGAGAAATTCGTGTTGCATCTGAAAGTAGAAACTCGCCCGATTACAATGATGTGTGTACTTTTCCCCTAGGCCATTCCAGTTATTGGTTTCGAGTATCAGACCAGCGAAAATTTTGATGGTTTCTCAACCATTCCTTAATTTCTATCTCCTATATCTCGCGAACGGATTGACTAACTCGAGAAATTCCTATTGCATCAGAAAGTAGAAACTCGCCCGATTACAACGGTATTTGTATTTTTTCCCCTCGGCCTTTGTAGTTATTGCTTTCGGGTATCAGACTCGCGAAAATTTTGATGGATTCTCAACCATTCCTTAACTTCAAACTCCCATATCTCGCGAACGGATTGACGAACTCGAGAAATTCGTGTTGCATCTGAAAGTAGAAACTCGCCCGATTACAATGATGTGTGTACTTTTCCCCTAGGCCATTCCAGTTATTGGTTTCGAGTATCAGATCAGCGAAAATTTTGGTGGTTTCTCAACCATTCCTTAACTTCAAACTCCCATATCTCGCGAACAGATTGACGAACTCGGGAAATTCCTGTTGCATCTGAAAGTAGAAATTCGCCCGATTACAACGCTATGTGTATTTTTCCCCGAGACCTTTGTAGTTATTGGTTTCGGGGATCCGACTTGCGAAAATTTTGATGGTTTCTCAACCATTCCTTAACTTCAAACTCCCATATCTCGCGAACGGATTGACGAACTGAAGAAATTCCTGTTGCATCTGAAAGCATAGACTCGCCCGATTACAATGGCATGTGTATTTTTGCCCTACGCCATAGTAGTTATTGGTTTCGAGTATCAGACATGCGAAAATTTTGATGGTTTCTCAAGCGTTCCTTAACTTCAAACTCCCATATCTAGCGAACGGATTGACGAACTCGAGATACTCCTGTTGCATCTGAAAGTAGAAACTCGCCCGATTACAACGGTATGTGTATTTTTCCCCGAGGCCTTTGTAGTTATTGGTTTCGGGGATACGACTTGCGAAAATTTTGATGGTTTCTCAACCATTCCTTAACTTCAAACTCCCATATCTCGCGAACGGATTGACGAACTGAAGAAATTCCTGTTGCATCTGAAAGCATAGACTCGCCCGATTACAATGGCATGTGTATTTTTGCCCCACGCCATAGTAGTTATTGGTTTCGAGTATCAGACATGCGAAAATTTTGATGGTTTCTCAAGCGTTCCTTAACTTCAAACTCCCATATCTAGCGAACGGATTGACGAACTCGAGATACTCCTGTTGCATCTGAAAGTAGAAATTCGCCCGATTACAACGCTATGTGTATTTTTCCCCGAGGCCTTTGTAGTTATTGGTTTCGAGCATCAGAATTGCGAGAATTTTGATGGTTTCTCAACCATTCCTTAACTTCAAACACCCATATCTCGCGAACGGATTGAAGAACTCGTGAAATTCCTGTTGAATCTGAAAGCAGAAACTCGCCCGATTACAACGGTATCTGTATTTTCCCCTAGGCCATTCCAGTTATTGGTTTCGAGTATCAGCCTTGCGAAAATTATGATGGTTTCTCACCCATTCCTTAACTTCAAACGCCCACATCTCGCGAACGACTTGACGAACTCGAGAAATTCCTGTTGCATCTGAAAGCAGAAACTCGCCCGATTACAACGGTATGTGTATTTTTGGCTTGGGCCATTGTAGTTATTGGTTTCGAGTATCAGACTTGCGAAAATTGTGATGGTCTCTCAACCATTCCTTCACTTCTAACACTTATATCTCGCGAACGCATTGACGAACTCGAGAAATTCCTGTTGCATCTGAAAGTAGAAACTCGCCCGATTACAATGGTGTGTGTACTTTTTCCCTAGGCCATAGTAGTTATTGGTTTCGAGTATCAAACTTGCGAAAATTATGATGGTGTCTCAACTATTCCTTAACTTCTAACTCCCATATCTCGCGAACGGATTGACGAACTCGAGAAACTCCTGTTGCATCTGAAAGTAGAAACTCGCCCGATTACAATGGTGTGTGTACTTTTTCCCTAGGCCATAGTAGTTATTGGTTTCGAGTATCAGACTTGCGAAAATTTTGATGGTATCTCAAGCGTTCCTTAACTTCAAACTCCCATATCTCGCGAACGGATTGACGAACTCGAGAAATGCCTGTTGCATCTGAAAGCAGAAACTCACCCGATTACAGCTGTATGTGTATTTTTGGCTTCGGCCATTGTAGTTATTGTTTTCGAGTATCAGAGTTGCGAAAATTTTGATGGTCTCTCAACCATTCCTTAACTTCGAACTCCCATATCTCGCGAACGGATTGACGAACTCGAGAAAGTCCTGTTGCATCTGAAAGTAGAAACTTGCCCGAATACAAAGATGTGCGTACTTTTCCCCTAGGCCATTCCAGTTATTGGTTTCGAGTATCAGACTTGCGAGAATTTTGATGGTTTCTCAACCATTCCTTAACTTCAAACTCCCATATCTCGCGAACCGATTGACGAACTCGAGAAATTCCTGTTGCATCTGATAGTAGAAACTCGCACGATTACAATGGTTTGTATACTTTTCCCCTAGGCCATTCCAGTTATTGCTTTCGAGTATCAAACTTGCGAAAATTATGATGGTGTCTCAACTATTACTTAACTTCTAACTCCCATATCTCGCGAACGGATTGACGAACTCGAGAAAGTCCTGTTGCATCTGAAAGTAGAAACTCGCCCGATTACAGTGGTGTGTGTACTTTTCCCCAAGGCCATTACACTTATTGGTTTCGAGTATCAGACTTGCGAAAATTTTAATGGTCTCTCAACCATTCCTTAATTTCAAACTCCCATATCTCGCGAACCGATTGACGAACTCGAGAAATTCCTGTTGCATCTGATAGTAGAAACTTGCCCGATTCCATTGGTGTGTGTACATTTCCCCTAGGCCATTCCAGTTATTGGTTTCGAGCATCAGAATTGCGAAAATTTTGATGGTTTCTCAACCATTCCTTAACTTCAAATTCCGATATCTCGCGAACGGATTGACGAACTCGAGAAATTCCTGTTGCATTTGAAAGTAGAAACTCGCACGATTACAATGGTTTGTATACTTTTCCCCTAGGCCATTCCAGTTATTGCTTTCGAGTATCAGCCTTGCGAAAATTTTGATGGTTTCTCAACCATTCCTTAACTTCAAATTCCCATATCTCGCGAACGGATTGACGAACTCGATTATTTCCTGCTGCATCTGAAAGCAGAAACTCGCCCGATTACAATGGTGTGTGTGCTTTTCCCCTAGGCCATTCCAGTTATTGGTTTCGGGCATCAGAATTGCGAAAATTTTGATGGTTTCTCAACCATTCCTTAACTTCAAACTCCCATATCACGCGAACGGATTGACGAACTCGAGAAGTTCCTGTTGCATCTGAAAGTATAAACTTGCCCGATTACAATGGTGTGTGTACTTTTCCCCTAGGCCATTCCAGTTATTAGTTTCGAGTATCAGACTTGCGAAGTTTTGATGGTTTCTCAACCATTCCTTAACTTCAAACTCACATATCTCGCGAACGGATTGACGAACTCGAGAATTTCCTATTGCATCTGAAAGCAGAAACTCGCTCGATTACATCGGTATGTGTATTTTTCCCCTAGGCCATTCCAGTTATTGGTTTCGAGTATCAGACCAGCGAAAATTTTGATAGTTTCTCAATCATTCCTTAACTTCAAACACCCATATCCCGCGAACGGAATGACGAACTCGAGAAATTCCTGTTGCAACTGAAAGTAGAAACTCGCTCGATTACATCGGTATGTGTATTTTTCTCCCAGGGCGTTCCAGTTATTTGTTTCGAGTGTCAGACTGGCGAAAATTTTGATGGTTTCTCAACCATTCCTTAACTTCAAACTCCCATATCTCGCGAACGGATTGACGAACTCGAGATATTCCTGTTGCGTCTGAAAGCAGAAACGCGCCCGATTTCAACGGTATGTGAGTTTCGGCCGTAGGCCATCGTAGTTATTGGTTTCGGGTATCAGACTTGCGAAAATTTTGATAGTTTCTCAACCATTCCTTAACATCAAACTCCCATATCTCGCGAACGGATTGAATAACTCGAGAAATTCCTGTTGCATCTGAAAGCAGAAACTCGCACGATTACAACGGTATGTGTATTTTTCTCCCAGGGCGTTCCAGTTATTTGTTTCGAGTGTCAGACTGGCGAAAATTTTGATGGTTTCTCAACCATTCCTTAACTTCAAACTCCCATATCTCGCGAACGGATTGACGAACTCGAGAAATTCCTGTTGCATCTGAAAGCAGAAACTCGCACGATTACAACGGTATGTGTATTTTTCTCCCAGGGCGTTCCAGTTATTTGTTTCGAGTGTCAGACTGGCGAAAATTTTGATGGTTTCTCAACCATTCCTTAACTTCAAACTCCCATATCTCGCGAACGGATTGACGAACTCGATTATTTCCTGTTGCATTTGAAAGCAGAAACTTGCCCGATTACAATGGTGTGTGAACTTTTCCCCTAGGCCACTCCAGTTATTGCTTTCGAGTATCAGACTAGAGAAAATTTTGATGGTTTCCCAACCATTCCTTAAATTCAGACTACCATATCTCGCGAACGGATTGACGAACTCGAGAATTTCCTGTTGCATCTGAAAGCAGAAACGCGCCCGATTACAACGGTATGTGAGTTTTGGCCGGAGGCCATCGTAGTTATTGGTTTCGAGTATCAGACTTGCGAAAATTTTGATAGTTTCTCAACCATTCCTTAACATCAAACTTCCATATCTCGCGAACGGATTGAATAACTCGAGAAATTCCTGTTGCATCTGAAAGCAGAAACTCGCACGATTACAACGGTGTGTGTATTTTTCTCCCAGGGCGTTCCAGTTATTGGTTTCGAGTGTCAGACTTGCGAAAATTTTGATGGTTTCTCAACCATTCCTTAACTTCAAACTCCCATATCTCGCGAACGGATTGACGAACTCGAGAATTTCCAACTGCATCTGAAAGGAGAAACTCGCTCGATTACAACGGTATGTGTATTTTTCCCCTAGGCCATTCCAGTTATTGGTTTCGAGTATCAGACCAGCGAAAATTTTGATAGTTTCTCAATCATTCCTTAACTTCAAACACCCATATCTCGCGGACGGAATGACGAACTCGAGAAATTCCTGTTGCATCTGAAAGTAGAAACTCGCCCGATTACAATGGTGTGTATACTTTTCCCCTAGGCCATTCCAGTTATTGCTTTCGAGTATCAGCCTTGCGAAAACTTTGATGGTTTCTCAACCATTCCTTAACTTCAAACTCACATATCTCGCGAACGGATTGACGAACTCGAGAATTTCCTATTGCATCGGGAAGCAGAAACTCGCCCAATTACAACGGTATGTGCATTTTTGCCCTAGGCCATAGTTATTGGTTTCGACTATCATACTTGCTAAAATTTTGATGGTTTCCCCAGCATTCCTTAACTTCAAACTCCCACATCTCGCGAACGGATTGACGAACTCGATTATTTCCTATTGCATCTGAAAGCAGAAACTCGCTCGATTACAACGGTATGTGTATTTTTCCCCTAGGCCATTCCATTTATTGGTTTCGAGTATCAGACCAGCGGAAATTTTAATGGTTTCTCAATCATTCGTTAACTTCAAACACCCATATCTCGCGAACGGATTGACGAACTCGAGAAGTTCCTATTGCATCTGAAAGTATAAACTTGCCCGATTACAATGGTGTGTGTACTTTTCCCCTAGGCCATTCCAGTTATTGGATTCGAGTATCAGACTTGCGAAAGTTTTGATGGTTTCTCAACCATTCCTTAACTTCAAACTCCCATACCTCGCGAACGGATTGACGAACTCGATCATTTCCTGTTGCATCTGAAAGCAGAAACTCGCCCGATTACAATGGTGTGTGTGCTTTTCCCCTAGGCCATTCCAGTTATTGGTTTCGAGCATCAGAATTGCGAAAATTTTGATGGTTTCTCAACCATTCCTTAACTTCAAACTCCCATATCACGCGAACGGATTGACGAACTCGAGAAGTTCCTGTTGCATCTGAAAGTATAAACTTGCCCGATTACAATGGTGTGTGTACTTTTACCCTAGGCCATTCCAGTTATTCGTTTCGAGTATCAGACTTGCGAAGTTTTGATGGTTTCTCAACCATTCCTTAACTTCAAACTCACATATCTCGCGAACGGATTGACGAACTCGAGAATTTCCTATTGCATCTGAAAGCAGAAACTCGTTCGATTACATCGGTATGTGTATTTTTCCCCTAGGCCATTCCTGTTATTGGTTTCGAGTATCAGACCAGCGAAAATTTTGATGGTTTCTCAATCATTCCTTAACTTCAAACACCCATATCTCGCGAACGGAATGACGAACTCAAGAAATTCCTGTTGCATCTGAAAGTAGAAACTCGCACGATTACAAAGGTATGTCTATTTTTCCCCTAGGCCAAAGTAGTTATTGCTTTCGAGTATTAGACTTGCGACAATTGTGATGGTTTCTTAACCACTCCTTAACTTCAAACTCCCATACCTCGCGAACGGATTGACGAACTCGATCATTTCCTGTTGCATCTGATAGTAGAAACTTGCCCGATTACATTGGTGTGCGTACATTTCCCCTAGGCCACTCCAGTTATTGGTTTCGAGTATCAGACTTGCGAATATTTTAATGGTTTCTCAACCATTCCTTAATTTCAAACTCCCATATCTCGCGAACCGATTGACGCACTCGAGAAATTCCTGTTGCATCTGATAGTAGAAACTTGCCCGATTACAAAGGTATTTGTATGTTTCCCCTAGGCCATTGTAGTTATTGGTTTCGAGTATCAGAATTGCGAGAATTTTGATGGTTTCTCAACCATTCTTTAACTTCAAACACCCATATCTCGCGAACGGATTGAAGAACTCGTGAAATTCCTGTTGAATCTGAAAGCAGAAACTCGCCCGATTACAACGGTACGTGTATTTTTTCCCTAGGCCATTGTAGTTATTGGTTTCGAGTATCAGACTTGCGAGAATTTTGATGGTTTCTCAACCATTCCTTAACTTCAAACTCCCATATCTCGCAAACGGATTTACGAACTCGAAAAAATCCTGTTGCATCTGAAAGTAGAAACTCGCCCGATTACAACGGTATGTGTATTTTTGCCCTAGGCCATAGTAGTTATTGGTTTCGAGGTTCAGACTTGCGAAAATTTTGATGGTATCTCAAGTGTTCCTTAACTTCAAACTCCCATATCTCGCGAACGGATTGACGAACTCGAGAAATGCCTGTTGCATCTGAAAGCAGAAACTCGCCCGGTTACAGCTGTATGTGTATTTTTGGCTTGGGCCATTGTAGTTATTGTTTTCGAGTATCAGATTTGCGAAAATTTTGATGGTCTCTCAACCATTCCTTAACTTCAAACTCCCATATCTCGCGAACGGATTGACGAACTCGAGAAAGTCCTGTTGCATCTGAAAGTAGAAACTCGCCCGATTACAGTGGTGTGTGTACTTTTCCCCAAGGCCATTACACTTATTGGTTTCGAGTATCAGACTTGCGAAAATTTTAATGGTCTCTCAACCATTCCTTAATTTCAAAATCCCATATCTCGCGAACCGATCGACGAACTCGAGAAATTCCTGTTGCATCTGATAGTAGAAACTTGCCCGATTCCATTGGTGTGTGTACATTTCCCCTAGGCCATTCCAGTTATTGCTTTCGAGTATCAGCCTTGCGAAAATTTTGATGGTTTCTCAACCATTCCTTAACTTCAAGTTCCCATATCTCGCGAACGGATTGACGAACTCGATTATTTCCTGCTGCATCTGAAAGCAGAAACTCGCCCGATTACAATGGTGTGTGTGCTTTTCCCCTAGGCCATTCCAGTTATTGGTTTCGAGCATCAGAATTGCGAAAATTTTGATGGTTTCTCAACCATTCCTTAACTTCAAACTCCCATATCACGCGAACGGATTGACGAACTCGAGAAGTTCCTGTTGCGTCTGAAAGTATAAACTTGCCCGATTACAATGGTGTGTGTACTTTTCCCCTAGGCCATTCCAGTTATTAGTTTCGAGTATCAGACTTGCGAAGTTTTGATGGTTTCTCAACCATTCCTTAACTTCAAACTCACATATCTCGCGAACGGATTGACGAACTCGAGAATTTCCTATTGCATCTGAAAGCAGAAACTCGCTCGATTACATCGGTATGTGTATTTTTCCCCTAGGCCATTCCAGTTATTGGTTTCGAGTATCAGACCAGCGAAAATTTTGATAGTTTCTCAATCATTCCTTAACTTCAAACACCCATATCCCGCGAACGGAATGACGAACTCGAGAAATTCCTGTTGCAACTGAAAGTAGAAACTCGCTCGATTACATCGGTATGTGTATTTTTCTCCCAGGGCGTTCCAGTTATTTGTTTCGAGTGTCAGACTGGCGAAAATTTTGATGGTTTCTCAACCATTCCTTAACTTCAAACTCCCATATCTCGCGAACGGATTGACGAACTCGAGATATTCCTGTTGCGTCTGAAAGCAGAAACGCGCCCGATTTCAACGGTATGTGAGTTTCGGCCGTAGGCCATCGTAGTTATTGGTTTCGAGTATCAGACTTGCGAAAATTTTGATAGTTTCTCAACCATTCCTTAACATCAAACTCCCATATCTCGCGAACGGATTGAATAACTCGAGAAATTCCTGTTGCATCTGAAAGCAGAAACTCGCACGATTACAACGGTATGTGTATTTTTCTCCCAGGGCGTTCCAGTTATTTGTTTCGAGTGTCAGACTGGCGAAAATTTTGATGGTTTCTCAACCATTCCTTAACTTCAAACTCCCATATCTCGCGAACGGATTGACGAACTCGAGAAATTCCTGTTGCATCTGAAAGTAGAAACTCGCCCTATTACAATGGTGTGTGTATTTTTCCCCTAGGCCGTACCTGTTATTGGTTTCGAGTTTCAGACTTGCAAAAATTATGATGGTTTCTCAACCACTCCTTAAGTTCAAACTCCCATATCTCGCGAACGGAGTGACGAACTCGAGAATTTCCTATTGCATCGGAAAGCAGAAACTCGCCCGATTACATCGGTATGTGTATTTTTCCCCTAGGCCATTCCAGTTATTGGTTTCGAGTATCAGACCAGCGAAAATTTTGATGGTTTCTCAATCATTCCTTAACTTCAAACACCCATATCCCGCGAACGGAATGACGAACTCGAGAAATTCCTGTTGCAACTGAAAGTAGAAACTCGCCCTATTACAACGGTATGTGTATTTTTGCCCTAGACCATAGTAGTTATTGGTTTCGTGTATCAGACTTGCGAAAATTTTGATGGTTTCTCAAGCATTCCTTAACTTAAAACTCCCATATCTCGCGAACGGATTGACGAACTCGATTATTTCCTGTTGCATTTGAAAGCAGAAACTTGGCCGATTACAATGGTGTGTGAACTTTTCCCCTAGGCCACTCCAGTTATTGGTTTCGCGTATCAGACTTGCGAAAGTTTTGATGGTTTCTCAACCATTCCTTAACTTCAAACTCACATATCTCGCGAACGGATTGACGAACTCGAGAAATTCCTGTTGCGTCTGAAAGTAGAAACTCGCCCGATTACAATGATGTGTGTACTTTTCCCCTAGGCCATTCCAGTTATTGCTTTCGAGTATCAGACTAGAGAAAATTTTGATGGCTTCCCAACCATTCCTTAAATTCAGACTACCATATCTCGCGAACGGATTGACGAACTCGAGAATTTCCTGTTGCATCTGAAAGCAGAAACGCGCCCGATTACAACGGTATGTGAGTTTTGGCCGGAGGCCATCGTAGTTATTGGTTTCGAGTATCAGACTTGCGAAAATTTTGATAGTTTCTCAACCATTCCTTAACATCAAACTCCCATATCTCGCGAACGGATTGACTAACTCGAGAAATTCCTGTTGCATCTGAAAGCAGAAACTCGCACGATTACAACGGTATGTGTATTTTTCTCCCAGGGCGTTCCAGTTATTGGTTTCGAGTGTCAGACTTGCGAAAATTTTGATGGTTTCTCAACCATTCCTTAACTTCAAACTCCCATATCTCGCGAACGGATTGACGAACTCGAGAAATTCCTGTTGCATCTGAAAGTAGAAACTCGACCGATTACAGTGGTATGTGTACTTTTCCCCTAGGTCATTCCAGTTATTCGTTTCTAGCATCAGAATTGCGAAAATTTTGATGGTTTCTCAACCATTCCTTAACTTCAAACTCCCATATCTCGCGAACGGATTGACGAACTCGAGAATTTCCAACTGCATCTGAAAGGAGAAACTCGCTCGATTACAACGGTATGTGTATTTTTCCCCTAGGCCATTCCAGTTATTGGTTTCGAGTATCAGACCAGCGAAAATTTTGATAGTTTCTCAATCATTCCTTAACTTCAAACACCCATATCTCGCGGACGGAATGACGAACTCGAGAAATTCCTGTTGCATCTGAAAGTAGAAACTCGCCCGATTACAATGGTGTGTATACTTTTCCCCTAGGCCATTCCAGTTATTGCTTTCGAGTATCAGCCTTGCGAAAACTTTGATGGTTTCTCAACCATTCCTTAACTTCAAACTCACATATCTCGCGAACGGATTGACGAACTCGAGAATTTCCTATTGCATCGGGAAGCAGAAACTCGCCCAATTACAACGGTATGTGCATTTTTGCCCTAGGCCATAGTTATTGGTTTCGACTATCATACTTGCTAAAATTTTGATGGTTTCTCCAGCATTCCTTAACTTCAAACTCCCACATCTCGCGAACGGATTGACGAACTCGATTATTTCCTATTGCATCTGAAAGCAGAAACTCGCTCGATTACAACGGTATGTGTATTTTTCCCCTAGGCCATTCCAGTTATTGGTTTCGAGTATCAGACCAGCGGAAATTTTAATGGTTTCTCAATCATTCGTTAACTTCAAACACCCATATCTCGCGAACGGATTGACGAACTCGAGAAGTTCCTATTGCATCTGAAAGTATAAACTTGCCCGATTACAATGGTGTGTGTACTTTTACCCTAGGCCATTCCAGTTATTCGTTTCGAGTATCAGACTTGCGAAGTTTTGATGGTTTCCCAACCATTCCTTAACTTCAAACTCACATATCTCGCGAACGGATTGACGAACTCGAGAATTTCCTATTGCATCTGAAAGCAGAAACTCGTTCGATTACATCGGTATGTGTATTTTTCCCCTAGGCCATTCCTGTTATTGGTTTCGAGTATCAGACCAGCGAAAATTTTGATGGTTTCTCAACCATTCCTTAACTTCAAACTCCCATACTTCGCGAACGGATTGACGAACTCGATCATTTCCTGTTGCATCTGAAAGCAGAAACTCGCCCGATTACAATGGTGTGTGTGCTTTTCCCCTAGGCCATTCCAGTTATTGGTTTCGAGCATCAGAATTGCGAAAATTTTGATGGTTTCTCAACCATTCCTTAACTGCAAACTCCCATATCACGCGAACGGATTGACGAACTCGAGAAGTTCCTGTTGCATCTGAAAGTATAAACTTGCCCGATTACAATGGTGTGTGTACTTTTACCCTAGGCCATTCCAGTTATTCGTTTCGAGTATCAGACTTGCGAAGTTTTGATGGTTTCTCAACCATTCCTTAACTTCAAACTCACATATCTCGCGAACGGATTGACGAACTCGAGAATTTCCTATTGCATCTGAAAGCAGAAACTCGTTCGATTACATCGGTATGTGTATTTTTCCCCTAGGCCATTCCTGTTATTGGTTTCGAGTATCAGACCAGCGAAAATTTTGATGGTTTCTCAATCATTCCTTAACTTCAAACACCCATATCTCGCGAACGGAATGACGAACTCAAGAAATTCCTGTTGCATCTGAAAGTAGAAACTCGCACGATTACAAAGGTATGTCTATTTTTCCCCTAGGCCAAAGTAGTTATTGCTTTCGAGTATTAGACTTGCGAAAATTGTGATGGTTTCTTAACCATTCCTTAACTTCAAACTCCCATACCTCGCGAACGGATTGACGAACTCGATCATTTCCTGTTGCATCTGAAAGCAGAAACTCGCCCGATTACAATGGTGTGTGTGCTTTTCCCCTAGGCCATTCCAGTTATTGGTTTCGAGCATCAGAATTGCGAAAATTTTGATGGTTTCTCAACCGTTCCTTAATTTGAAACTCCCTTATCTCGCGAACGGATTGACGAACTCGAGAAATTCCTGTTGCATCTGAAAGCACAATCTCGCCCGGTTACAATGGTGTATGTACTTTTCCCCCAGGCCATTCGAGTTACTGGTTTCGAGTATCAGAATTGCGAAAATTTTAATGCTTTCTCAACCATTCCTTAACTCCGAACTCACATATCTCGCGAACGGATTGACGAACTCGAGAATTTCCTATTGCATCTGATAGCTGAAACTCGCCCAATTACAACGGTATGTGCATTTTTGCCCTAGGCTATAGTTATTGGTTTCGAGTATCAGACTTGCGAAAATTTTCATGGTTTCTCAACCATTCCTTAACTTCAAACTCACATATCTCGCGAACGGATTGACGAACTCGAGAAATTCCTGTTGCATCTGAAAGCAGAATCTCGCCCGGTTACAATGGCGTATGTACTTTTCCCCCAGGCCATTCCAGTTATTGCTTTCGAGTATCAGACTAGAGAAAATTTTGATGGTTTCCCAACCATTCCTTAAATTCAGACTACCATATCTCGCGAACGGATTGACGAACTCGAGAATTTCCTGTTGCATCTGAAAGCAGAAACGCGCCCGATTACAACGGTATGTGAGTTTTGGCCGGAGGCCATCGTAGTTATTGGTTTCGAGTATCAGACTTGCGAAAATTTTGATAGTTTCTCAACCATTCCTTAACATCAAACTCCCATATCTCGCGAACGGATTGACTAACTCGAGAAATTCCTGTTGCATCTGAAAGCAGAAACTCGCACGATTACAACGGTATGTGTATTTTTCTCCCAGGGCGTTCCAGTTATTGGTTTCGAGTGTCAGACTTGCGAAAATTTTGATGGTTTCTCAACCATTCCTTAACTTCAAACTCCCATATCTCGCGAACGGATTGACGAACTCGAGAAATTCCTGTTGCATCTGAAAGTAGAAACTCGACCGATTACAGTGGTATGTGTACTTTTCCCCTAGGTCATTCCAGTTATTCGTTTCTAGCATCAGAATTGCGAAAATTTTGATGGTTTCTCAACCATTCCTTAACTTCAAACTCCCATATCTCGCGAACGGATTGACGCACTCGAGAATTTCCAACTGCATCTGAAAGGAGAAACTCGCTCGATTACAACGGTATGTGTATTTTTCCCCTAGGCCATTCCAGTTATTGGTTTCGAGTATCAGACCAGCGAAAATTTTGATAGTTTCTCAATCATTCCTTAACTTCAAACACCCATATCTCGCGGACGGAATGACGAACTCGAGAAATTCCTGTTGCATCTGAAAGTAGAAACTCGCCCGATTACAATGGTGTGTATACTTTTCCCCTAGGCCATTCCAGTTATTGCTTTCGAGTATCAGCCTTGCGAAAACTTTGATGGTTTCTCAACCATTCCTTAACTTCAAACTCACATATCTCGCGAACGGATTGACGAACTCGAGAATTTCCTATTGCATCGGGAAGCAGAAACTCGCCCAATTACAACGGTATGTGCATTTTTGCCCTAGGCCATAGTTATTGGTTTCGACTATCATACTTGCTAAAATTTTGATGGTTTCTCCAGCATTCCTTAACTTCAAACTCCCACATCTCGCGAACGGATTGACGAACTCGATTATTTCCTATTGCATCTGAAAGCAGAAACTCGTTCGATTACATCGGTATGTGTATTTTTCCCCTAGGCCATTCCTGTTATTGGTTTCGAGTATCAGACCAGCGAAAATTTTGATGGTTTCTCAACCATTCCTTAACTTCAAACTCCCATACTTCGCGAACGGATTGACGAACTCGATCATTTCCTGTTGCATCTGAAAGCAGAAACTCGCCCGATTACAATGGTGTGTGTGCTTTTCCCCTAGGCCATTCCAGTTATTGGTTTCGAGCATCAGAATTGCGAAAATTTTGATGGTTTCTCAACCATTCCTTAACTGCAAACTCCCATATCACGCGAACGGATTGACGAACTCGAGAAGTTCCTGTTGCATCTGAAAGTATAAACTTGCCCGATTACAATGGTGTGTGTACTTTTACCCTAGGCCATTCCAGTTATTCGTTTCGAGTATCAGACTTGCGAAGTTTTGATGGTTTCTCAACCATTCCTTAACTTCAAACTCACATATCTCGCGAACGGATTGACGAACTCGAGAATTTCCTATTGCATCTGAAAGCAGAAACTCGTTCGATTACATCGGTATGTGTATTTTTCCCCTAGGCCATTCCTGTTATTGGTTTCGAGTATCAGACCAGCGAAAATTTTGATGGTTTCTCAATCATTCCTTAACTTCAAACACCCATATCTCGCGAACGGAATGACGAACTCAAGAAATTCCTGTTGCATCTGAAAGTAGAAACTCGCACGATTACAAAGGTATGTCTATTTTTCCCCTAGGCCAAAGTAGTTATTGCTTTCGAGTATTAGACTTGCGAAAATTGTGATGGTTTCTTAACCATTCCTTAACTTCAAACTCCCATACCTCGCGAACGGATTGACGAACTCGATCATTTCCTGTTGCATCTGAAAGCAGAAACTCGCCCGATTACAATGGTGTGTGTGCTTTTCCCCTAGGCCATTCCAGTTATTGGTTTCGAGCATCAGAATTGTGAAAATTTTGATGGTTTCTCAACCGTTCCTTAATTTGAAACTCCCTTATCTCGCGAACGGATTGACGAACTCGAGAAATTCCTGTTGCATCTGAAAGCAGAATCTCGCCCGGTTACAATGGTGTATGTACTTTTCCCCCAGGCCATTCGAGTTACTGGTTTCGAGTATCAGAATTGCGAAAATTTTAATGCTTTCTCAACCATTCCTTAACTCCGAACTCACATATCTCGCGAACGGATTGACGAACTCGAGAATTTCCTATTGCATCTGATAGCAGAAATTCGCCCAATTACAACGGTATGTGCATTTTTGCCCTAGGCTATAGTTATTGGTTTCGAGTATCAGACTTGCGAAAATTTTCATGGTTTCTCAACCATTCCTTAACTTCAAACTCACATATCTCGCGAACGGATTGACGAACTCGAGAAATTCCTGTTGCATCTGAAAGCAGAATCTCGCCCGGTTACAATGGTGTATGTACTTTTCCCCCAGGCCATTCGAGTTACTGGTTTCGAGTATCAGAATTGCGAAAATTTTAATGCTTTCTCAACCATTCCTTAACTCCGAACTCACATATCTCGCGAACGGATTGACGAACTCGAGAATTTCCTATTGCATCTGATAGCAGAAATTCGCCCAATTACAACGGTATGTGCATTTTTGCCCTAGGCTATAGTTATTGGTTTCGAGTATCAGACTTGCGAAAATTTTCATGGTTTCTCAACCATTCCTTAACTTCAAACTCACATATCTCGCGAACGGATTGACGAACTCGAGAAATTCCTGTTGCATCTGAAAGCAGAATCTCGCCCGGTTACAATGGCGTATGTACTTTTCCCCCAGGCCATTCCAGTTACTGGTTTCGAGTATCAGAATTGCGAAAATTTTGATGCTTTCTCAACCATTGCTTAACTCCAAACTCCCATATCTCGCGAACGGATTGACGAACTCGAGAAATTCCTGTTGCATCTGATAGCAGAAACTCGCCCAATTACAACGGTGTGTGCATTTTTGCCCTAGGCTACAGTTATTGGTTTCGAGTATCAGACTTGCGAAAATTTTGATGGTTTCTCAACCATTCCATAACTTCAAACTCACATATCTCGCGAACGGATTGACGAACTCGAGAATTTCCTATTGCATCTGAAAGCAGAAACTCGCTCGATTACAACGGCATGTGTATTTTTCCCCTAGGCCATTCCAGTTATTGGTTTCGAGAATCAGACCAGGGAAAATTTTGATGGTGTCTCCGTCATTCCTTAACTTCAAACTCACATATCTCGCGAACGGATTGACGAACTCGAGAATTTCCTATTGCATCGGAAAGCAGAAACTCGCCCGATTACAACGGTATGTGTATTTTTGCCCTAGACCATAGTAGTTATTGGTTTCGAGTATCAGACTTGCGAAAATTGTGATGGTTTCTCAACCATTCCTTAACTCCAAACTCGCAAATCTGGCGAACGGATTGACGAACTCGATTATTTCCTGTTGCATCTGAAAGCCGAAACTCGCCCGATTACAATGGTGTGTGTACCTTTCCCCTAGGTCATTCCAGTTATTCGTTTCTAGCATCAGAATTGCGAAAATTTTGATGGTTTCTCAACCATTCCTTAACTTCAAACTCCCATATCTCGCGAACGGATTGACGAACTCGAGACACTCCTGTTGCATCTGAAAGTAGAAACTGGCCCGAATACAGTGGTGTGTGTACTTTTCCCCTAGGCCATTCCAGTTATTGGTTTCGAGTATCAGACCAGCGAAAATTTTGATGGTTTCTCATCCATTCCTTAACTTCAAACTCCCATATCTCGCGAACGGATTGACTAACTCGAGAAATTCCTCTTGCATCTGCAAGCAGAATCTCGTCCGATTACAACGGTGTGTGTGTTTTTCCCCTAGGCCATTGTAGTTATTGGTTTCGCGTATCAGACTTGCGAAAATTTTCATGCTTTCTCAACAATTCCTTAACTTCAAACTCCCATATCTCGCGAACGGAATGACGAACAAGAAAAATTCCTGTTGCATCTGAAAGTAGAAACTCGCACGATTACAAAGGTATGTCTATTTCTCCCCTAGGCCAACGTAGTTATTGGTTTCGCGTATTAGACTTGCGAAAATTGTGATGGTTTCTCAACCATTCCTTAACTTCAAACTCCCATATCTCGCGAACGGATTGACGAACTCGAGAAATTCCTGTTGCATCTGAAAGTAGAAACTCGTTCGATTACAACGGTATGTGTATTTTTCCCATAGGCCTTTGTAGTTATTGGTTTCGAGTGTCAGACTTGCGAAATTTTTGATGGTTTCTTAAGCATTCCTTAACTTCAAACTCCCATTTCTCGCGAACGGATTGACGAACTCGATTATTTCCTGTTGCATCTGAAAGTAGAAACTCGACCGATTACAATGGTATGTGTACTTTTCCCCTAGGTCATTCCAGTTATTCGTTTCTAGCATCAGAATTGCGAAAATTTTGATGGTTTCTCAGCCATTCCTTAACTCCAAACTCCCATATCTCGCGAACGGATTGACGAACTCGAGAAATTCCTGTTGCATCTGAAAGTAGAAACTCGCCCTATTACAATGGTGTGTGTATTTTTCCCCTAGGCCGTACCTGTTATTGGTTTCGAGTTTCAGACTTGCAAAAATTATGATGGTTTCTCAACCACTCCTTAAGTTCAAACTCCCATATCTCGCGAACGGAGTGACGAACTCGAGAATTTCCTATTGCATCGGAAAGCAGAAACTCGCCCGATTACATCGGTATGTGTATTTTTCCCCTAGGCCATTCCAGTTATTGGTTTCGAGTATCAGACCAGCGAAAATTTTGATGGTTTCTCAATCATTCCTTAACTTCAAACACCCATATCCCGCGAACGGAATGACGAACTCGAGAAATTCCTGTTGCAACTGAAAGTAGAAACTCGCCCTATTACAACGGTATGTGTATTTTTGCCCTAGACCATAGTAGTTATTGGTTTCGTGTATCAGACTTGCGAAAATTTTGATGGTTTCTCAAGCATTCCTTAACTTAAAACTCCCATATCTCGCGAACGGATTGACGAACTCGATTATTTCCTGTTGCATTTGAAAGCAGAAACTTGGCCGATTACAATGGTGTGTGAACTTTTCCCCTAGGCCACTCCAGTTATTGGTTTCGCGTATCAGACTTGCGAAAGTTTTGATGGTTTCTCAACCATTCCTTAACTTCAAACTCACATATCTCGCGAACGGATTGACGAACTCGAGAAATTCCTGTTGCGTCTGAAAGTAGAAACTCGCCCGATTACAATGATGTGTGTACTTTTCCCCTAGGCCATTCCAGTTATTGCTTTCGAGTATCAGACTAGAGAAAATTTTGATGGTTTCCCAACCATTCCTTAAATTCAGACTACCATATCTCGCGAACGGATTGACGAACTCCAGAATTTCCTGTTGCATCTGAAAGCAGAAACGCGCCCGATTACAACGGTATGTGAGTTTTGGCCGGAGGCCATCGTAGTTATTGGTTTCGAGTATCAGACTTGCGAAAATTTTGATAGTTTCTCAACCATTCCTTAACATCAAACTCCCATATCTCGCGAACGGATTGACTAACTCGAGAAATTCCTGTTGCATCTGAAAGCAGAAACTCGCACGATTACAACGGTATGTGTATTTTTCTCCCAGGGCGTTCCAGTTATTGGTTTCGAGTGTCAGACTTGCGAAAATTTTGATGGTTTCTCAACCATTCCTTAACTTCAAACTCCCATATCTCGCGAACGGATTGACGAACTCGAGAAATTCCTGTTGCATCTGAAAGTAGAAACTCGACCGATTACAGTGGTATGTGTACTTTTCCCCTAGGTCATTCCAGTTATTCGTTTCTAGCATCAGAATTGCGAAAATTTTGATGGTTTCTCAACCATTCCTTAACTTCAAACTCCCATATCTCGCGAACGGATTGACGAACTCGAGAATTTCCAACTGCATCTGAAAGGAGAAACTCGCTCGATTACAACGGTATGTGTATTTTTCCCCTAGGCCATTCCAGTTATTGGTTTCGAGTATCAGACCAGCGAAAATTTTGATAGTTTCTCAATCATTCCTTAACTTCAAACACCCATATCTCGCGGACGGAATGACGAACTCGAGAAATTCCTGTTGCATCTGAAAGTAGAAACTCGCCCGATTACAATGGTGTGTATACTTTTCCCCTAGGCCATTCCAGTTATTGCTTTCGAGTATCAGCCTTGCGAAAACTTTGATGGTTTCTCAACCATTCCTTAACTTCAAACTCACATATCTCGCGAACGGATTGACGAACTCGAGAATTTCCTATTGCATCGGGAAGCAGAAACTCGCCCAATTACAACGGTATGTGCATTTTTGCCCTAGGCCATAGTTATTGGTTTCGACTATCATACTTGCTAAAATTTTGATGGTTTCTCCAGCATTCCTTAACTTCAAACTCCCACATCTCGCGAACGGATTGACGAACTCGATTATTTCCTATTGCATCTGAAAGCAGAAACTAGCTCGATTACAACGGTATGTGTATTTTTCCCCTAGGCCATTCCAGTTATTGGTTTCGAGTATCAGACCAGCGGAAATTTTAATGGTTTCTCAATCATTCGTTAACTTCAAACACCCATAACTCGCGAACGGATTGACGAACTCGAGAAGTTCCTATTGCATCTGAAAGTATAAACTTGCCCGATTACAATGGTGTGTGTACTTTTCCCCTAGGCCATTCCAGTTATTGGATTCGAGTATCAGACTTGCGAAAGTTTTGATGGTTTCTCAACCATTCCTTAACTTCAAACTCCCATACTTCGCGAACGGATTGACGACCTCGATCATTTCCTGTTGCATCTGAAAGCAGAAACTCGCCCGATTACAATGGTGTGTGTGCTTTTCACCTAGGCCATTCCAGTTATTGGTTTCGAGCATCAGAATTGCGAAAATTTTGATGGTTTCTCAACCATTCCTTAACTTCAAACTCCCATATCACGCGAACGGATTGACGAACTCGAGAAGTTCCTGTTGCATCTGAAAGTATAAACTTGCCCGATTACAATGGTGTGTGTACTTTTACCCTAGGCCATTCCAGTTATTCGTTTCGAGTATCAGACTTGCGAAGTTTTGATGGTTTCTCAACCATTCCTTAACTTCAAACTCACATATCTCGCGAACGGATTGACGAACTCGAGAATTTCCTATTGCATCTGAAAGCAGAAACTCGTTCGATTACATCGGTATGTGTATTTTTCCCCTAGGCCATTCCTGTTATTGGTTTCGAGTATCAGATCAGCGAAAATTTTGATGGTTTCTCAATCATTCCTTAACTTCAAACACCCATATCTCGCGAACGGAATGACGAACTCAAGAAATTCCTGTTGCATCTGAAAGTAGAAACTCGCACGATTACAAAGGTATGTCTATTTTTCCCCTAGGCCAAAGTAGTTATTGCTTTCGAGTATTAGACTTGCGAAAATTGTGATGGTTTCTTAACCATTCCTTAACTTCAAACTCCCATACCTCGCGAACGGATTGACGAACTCGATCATTTCCTGTTGCATCTGAAAGCAGAAACTCGCCCGATTACAATGGTGTGTGTGCTTTTCCCCTAGGCCATTCCAGTTATTGGTTTCGAGCATCAGAATTGCGAAAATTTTGATGGTTTCTCAACCGTTCCTTAATTTGAAACTCCCTTATCTCGCGAACGGATTGACGAACTCGAGAAATTCCTGTTGCATCTGAAAGCAGAATCTCGCCCGGTTAGAATGGTGTATGTACTTTTCCCCCAGGCCATTCGAGTTACTGGTTTCGAGTATCAGAATTGCGAAAATTTTAATGCTTTCTCAACCATTCCTTAACTCCGAACTCACATATCTCGCGAACGGATTGACGAACTCGAGAATTTCCTATTGCATCTGATAGCAGAAACTCGCCCAATTACAACGGTATGTGCATTTTTGCCCTAGGCTATAGTTATTGGTTTCGAGTATCAGACTTGCGAAAATTTTCATGGTTTCTCAACCATTCCTTAACTTCAAACTCACATATCTCGCGAACGGATTGACGAACTCGAGAAATTCCTGTTGCATCTGAAAGCAGAATCTCGCCCGGTTACAATGGCGTATGTACTTTTCCCCCAGGCCATTCCAGTTACTGGTTTCGAGTATCAGAATTGCGAAAATTTTGATGCTTTCTCAACCATTGCTTAACTCCAAACTCCCATATCTCGCGAACGGATTGACGAACTCGAGAAATTCCTGTTGCATCTGATAGCAGAAACTCGCCCAATTACAACGGTGTGTGCATTTTTGCCCTAGGCTACAGTTATTGGTTTCGAGTATCAGACTTGCGAAAATTTTGATGGTTTCTCAACCATTCCATAACTTCAAACTCACATATCTCGCGAACGGATTGACGAACTCGAGAATTTCCTATTGCATCTGAAAGCAGAAACTCGCTCGATTACAACGGCATGTGTATTTTTCCCCTAGGCCATTCCAGTTATTGGTTTCGAGAATCAGACCAGGGAAAATTTTGATGGTGTCTCCGTCATTCCTTAACTTCAAACTCACATATCTCGCGAACGGATTGACGAACTCGAGAATTTCCTATTGCATCGGAAAGCAGGAACTCGCCCGATTACAAAGGTATGTGTATTTTTGCCCTAGACCATAGTAGTTATTGGTTTCGAGTATCAGACTTGCGAAAATTGTGATGGTTTCTCAACCATTCCTTAACTCCAAACTCGCAAATCTGGCGAACGGATTGACGAACTCGATTATTTCCTGTTGCATCTGAAAGCCGAAACTCGCCCGATTACAATGGTGTGTGTACCTTTCCCCTAGGTCATTCCAGTTATTCGTTTCTAGCATCAGAATTGCGAAAATTTTGATGGTTTCTCAACCATTCCTTAACTTCAAACTCCCATATCTCGCGAACGGATTGACGAACTCGAGACACTCCTGTTGCATCTGAAAGTAGAAACTGGCCCGAATACAATGGTGTGTGTACTTTTCCCCTAGGCCATTCCAGTTATTGGTTTCGAGTATCAGACCAGCGAAAATTTTGATGGTTTCTCATCCATTCCTTAACTTCAAACTCCCATATCTCGCGAACGGATTGACTAACTCGAGAAATTCCTCTTGCATCTGCAAGCAGAATCTCGTCCGATTACAACGGTGTGTGTGTTTTTCCCCTAGGCCATTGTAGTTATTGGTTTCGCGTATCAGACTTGCGAAAATTTTCATGGTTTCTCAACAATTCCTTAACTTCAAACTCCCATATCTCGCGAACGGAATGACGAACAAGAAAAATTCCTGTTGCATCTGAAAGTAGAAACTCGCACGATTACAAAGGTATGTCTATTTCTCCCCTAGGCCAACGTAGTTATTGGTTTCGCGTATTAGACTTGCGAAAATTGTGATGGTTTCTCAACCATTCCTTAACTTCAAACTCCCATATCTCGCGAACGGATTGACGAACTCGAGAAATTCCTGTTGCATCTGAAAGTAGAAACTCGCTCGATTACAACGGTATGTGTATTTTTCCCATAGGCCTTTGTAGTTATTGGTTTCGAGTGTCAGACTTGCGAAATTTTTGATGGTTTCTTAAGCATTCCTTAACTTCAAACTCCCATTTCTCGCGAACGGATTGACGAACTCGATTATTTCCTGTTGCATCTGAAAGTAGAAACTCGACCGATTACAATGGTATGTGTACTTTTCCCCTAGGTCATTCCAGTTATTCGTTTCTAGCATCAGAATTGCGAAAATTTTGATGGTTTCTCAGCCATTCCTTAACTCCAAACTCCCATATCTCGCGAACGGATTGACGAACTCGAGAAATTCCTGTTGCATCTGATAGCAGAAACTCGCCCAATTACAACGGTATGTGCATTTTTGCCCTAGGCTATAGTTATTGGTTTCGAGTATCAGACTTGCGAAAATTGTGATGGTTTCTCAACCGTTCCTTAATTTCAAACTCCCATATCTCGCGAACGGATTGACGAACTCGATTATTTCCTGTTGCATCTGAAAGCAGAAACTCGCTCGATTACAACGGTGTGTGTGCTTTTCCCCTAGGCCATTCCAGTTATTGCTTTCGAGTATCAGACCAGAGAAAATTTTGATGGTTTCTCAACCATTCCTTAACTTCAAACTCACATATCTCGCGAACGTATTGACGAACTCGATTATTTCCTGTTGCATCTGAAAGCAGAAACTCGCTCGATTACAATGGTGTATGTACTTTTCCCCCAGGCCATTCCAGTTACTGGTTTCGAGTATGAGAATTGCGAAAATTTTGATGCTTTCTCAACCATTCCTTAACTTCAAACTCACATATCTCGCGAACGGATTGACGAACTCGAGAATTTCCTATTGCATCGGAAAGCAGAAGCTCGCCCGATCACAGCGGTATGTGTATTTTTGCCCTAGACCATAGTATTTATTGGTTTCGAGTATCAGACTTGCGGAAATTGTGATGGTTTCTCAACCATTCCTTATCTCCACACTCGCATATCTCGCGAACGGACTGACGGACTCGATTATTTCCTGTTGCATCCGAAAGCAGAAACTCGCCCGATTTCAATGGTGTGTGTACTTTTCCCCTAGGCCATTCCAGTTATTGGTTTCGAGGATCAGACCAGGGAAAATTTTGATGGTTTCTCAATCATTCCTTAACTTCAAACCACCATATCTCGCGAACGGAATGACGAACTCGAGAATTTCCTGTTGCATCTGAAAGTAGAAACTCGCCCGATTACAATGGTGGGTATACTTTTCCCCTAGGCCATTCCAGTTATTGCTTTCGAGTATCAGCATTGCGAAAATTTTGATGGTTTCTCAACCATTCCTTAACTTCAAACTCACATATCTCGCGAACGGATAGACGAACTCGAGAATTTCCTATTGCATCGGAAAGCAGAAACTCGCCCGATTACAACGGTATGTGTATTTTTGCCCTAGACCATAGTAGTTGTTGGTTTCGAGTATCAGATATGCGAAAATTGTGATGGTTTCTCAACCATTCCTTAATTCCAAACTCGCAAATCTCGCGAACGGTTTGACGAACTCGAGAATTTCCTATTGCATCTGAAAGCAGAAACTAGCTCGATTACAACGGTATGTGTATTTTTCCCCTAGGCCATTCCAGTTATTGGTTTCGAGTACCAGACTTGCGAAAATTATGATGGTTTCTCAACCGTTCCTTAACTTCAACCACCCACTTCTCGCGAACGGAATGACGAACTCGAGACATTCCAATTGCATCTGAAAGTAGAAACTCGCCCGATTACAATGGTCCGTGTACTTTTCTCCTAGGCCATTCCAGTTATTGGTTTCGAGTATCAGCCTTGCGAAGATTTTGATGGTTTCTCAACCATTCCTTAACTTCAAACTCACATATCTCGCGAACGGATTGACGTACTCGAGAATTTCCTATTGCATCGGAAAGCAGAAACTCGCCCGATTACAACGGTATGTGTATTTTTGCCCCAGACCATAGTAGTTATTGGTTTCGAGTATCAGCCTTGCGAAAATTTTGATGGTTTCTCAACCATTCCTTAACTTCAAACTCACATATCTCGCGAACGGATTGACGAACTCGATTATTTCCTGTTGCATCCGAAAGCAGAAACTCGCCCGATTTAAATGGTTTGTGTACTTTTCCCCTAGGCCATTCCAGTTATTGGTTTCGAGGATCAGACCAGGGAAAATTTTGATGGTTTCTCAATCATTCCTTAACTTCAAACACCCATATCTCGCGAACGGAATGACGAACTCGAGAAATTCCTGTTGCATCTGAAAGTAGAATCTCGCCCGATTACAATGTTGTGCGTACTTTTCTCCTAGGCCATTCCAGTTATTCGTTTCTAGCATCAGAATTGCGAAAATTTTGTGGTTTCTCAACCATTCCTGAACTTCAAACTCCCATATCTCGCGAACGGATTGAAGAACTCCAGAAATTCCTGTTGCGTCTGAAAGCAGAAACTCGCCCGATTACAATGGTGTGTGTACTTTTCCCCTAGGTCATTCCCGTTATTCGTTTCTAGCATCAGAATTGCGAAAATTTTGATGGTTTCTCAACCATTCCTTAACTCCAAACTCGCATATCTCGCGAACGGATTGACGAACTCGATTATTTCCTGTTGCATCTGAAAGCAGAAACTCGCCCGATTACAACGGTATGTGTATTTTTGCCCTGGACCATAGTGTAATAGTTGTTGGTTTCGAGTATCAGACTTGCGAAAATTGTGATGGTTTCTCAACCATTCCTTAACTCCAAACACGCAAATCTCGCGAACGGATTGACGAACTCGATTATTTCCTGTTGCATCTGAAAGCAGAAACTCGCCCGATTACAATGGTGTGTGTACTTTTCCCCTAGGCCATTCCTGTTATTGGTTTTCGAGTATCAGACTTGCGAAAATTTTGATGGTTTCTCAACCATTCCTTAAATTCAAACTCACATATCTCGCGAACGGTTTGACGAACTCGAGAATTTCCTATTGCATCTGAAAGCAGAAACGAGCTCGATTACAACGGTATGTGTATTTTTCCCCTAGGCCATTCCAGTTATTGGTTTCGGGTATCAGACTTGCGAAAATTTTGACGGTTTCTCAACCATTCCTTAACTTCAAACTTACATATCTCGCGAACGGATTGACGAACTCGAGAATTTCCTATTGCATCTGAAAGCAGAAACTCGCTCGATTACAACGGTATGTGTATTTTTCCCCTAGGCCATTCCAGTTATTGGTTTCGAGAATCAGACCAGGGAAAATTTTGATGGTTTCTCAATCATTCCTTAACTTCAAACACCCATATCTCGCGAACGGAATGACGAACTCGAGAAATTCCTGTTGCATCTGAAAGTAGAATCTCGCCCGATTACAATGTTGTGCGTACTTTTCTCCTAGGCCATTCCAGTTATTCGTTTCTAGCATCAGAATTGCGAAAATTTTGATGGTTTCTCAACCATTCCTTAACTTCAAACTCCCATATCTCGCGAACGGATTGACGAACTCGAGAATTTCCTATTGCATCGGAAAGCAGAAACTCGCCCGATTACAACGGTATGTGTATTTTTACCCTAGACCATAGTAGTTATTGGTTTCACGTATCAGACTTGCAAAAATTGTGATGGTTTCTCAACCATTCCTTAACTCCAAACTCGCATATCTCGCGAACGGATTGACGAACTCGATTATTTCCTGTTGCCCCTGAAAGCAGAGACTCGCCCGATTACAATGGTGTGTGTACTTTTCCCCTCGGTCATTCCAGTTATTCGTTTCTAGCATCAGAATTGCGAAAATTTTGATGGTTTCTCAACCATTCCTTAACTTCAAACTCCCATATCTCGCGAACGGATTGACGAACTCCAGAAATTCCTGTTGCGCCTGAAAGTGGAAACTCGCCCGATTACAATGGTATGTGTACTTTTCCCCTAGGCCATTCCAGTTATTGCTTTCGAGTATCAGCCTTGCGAAAATTTTGATGGTTTCTCAACCATTCCTTAACTTCAAACTCACATATCTCGCGAACGGATTGACGAACTCGATTATTTCCTGTTGCATCCGAAAGCAGAAACTCGCCCGATTTAAATGGTTTGTATACTTTTCCCCTAGGCCATTCCAGTTATTGGTTTCGAGGATCAGACCAGGGAAAATTTTGATGGTTTCTCAATCATTCCTTAACTTCAAACACCCATATCTCGCGAACGGAATGACGAACTCGAGAAATTCCTGTTGCATCTGAAAGTAGAATCTCGCCCGATTACAATGTTGTGCGTACTTTTCTCCTAGGCCATTCCAGTTATTCGTTTCTAGCATCAGAATTGCGAAAATTTTGTGGTTTCTCAACCATTCCTGAACTTCAAACTCCCATATCTCGCGAACGGATTGAAGAACTCCAGAAATTCCTGTTGCGTCTGAAAGCAGAAACTCGCCCGATTACAATGGTGTGTGTACTTTTCCCCTAGGTCATTCCAGTTATTCGTTTCTAGCATCAGAATTGCGAAAATTTTGATGGTTTCTCAACCATCCCTTAACTCCAAACTCGCATATCTCGCGAACGGATTGACGAACTCGATTATTTCCTGTTGCATCTGAAAGCAGAAACTCGCCCGATTACAACGGTATGTGTATTTTTGCCCTGGACCATAGTGTAATAGTTGTTGGTTTCGAGTATCAGACTTGCGAAAATTGTGATGGTTTCTCAACCATTCCTTAACTCCAAACACGCAAATCTCGCGAACGGATTGACAAACTCGATTATTTCCTGTTGCATCTGAAAGCAGAAACTCGCCCGATTACAATGGTGTGTGTACTTTTCCCCTAGGCCATTCCTGTTATTGGTTTTCGAGTATCAGACTTGCGAAAATTTTGATGGTTTCTCAACCATTCCTTAAATTCAAACTCACATATCTCGCGAACGGTTTGACGAACTCGAGAATTTCCTATTGCATCTGAAAGCAGAAGCGAGCTCGATTACAACGGTATGTGTATTTTTCCCCTAGGCCATTCCAGTTATTGGTTTCGGGTATCAGACTTGCGAAAATTTTGACGGTTTCTCAACCATTCCTTAACTTCAAACTTACATATCTCGCGAACGGATTGACGAACTCGAGAATTTCCTATTGCATCTGAAAGCAGAAACTCGCTCGATTACAACGGTATGTGTATTTTTCCCCTAGGCCATTCCAGTTATTGGTTTCGAGAATCAGACCAGGGAAAATTTTGATGGTTTCTCAATCATTCCTTAACTTCAAACTTACATATCTCGCGAACGGATTGACGAACTCGAGAATTTCCTATTGCATCTGAAAGCAGAAACTCGCTCGATTACAACGGTATGTGTATTTTTCCCCTAGGCCATTCCAGTTATTGGTTTCGAGAATCAGACCAGGGAAAATTTTGATGGTTTCTCAATCATTCCTTAACTTCAAACACCCATATCTCGCGAACGGAATGACGAACTCGAGAAATTCCTGTTGCATCTGAAAGTAGAAGCTCGGCCGATTACAATGGTGTGTATACTTTTCCCCTAGGCCATTCCAGTTATTGCTTTCGAGTATCAGCCTTGCGAAAATTTTGATGATTTCTCAACCATTCCTTAACTTCAAACTCACATATCTCGCGAACGGATTGACGAACTCGAGAATTTCCTATTGCATCGGAAAGCAGAAACTCGCCCGATTACAACGGTATGTGTATTTTTGCCCTAGACCATAGTAGTTATTGGTTTCGCGTATCAGACTTGCGAAATTTGTGATGGTTTCTCAACCATTCCTTAACTCCAAACTCGCATATCTCGCGAACGGATTGACGAACTCGATTATTTCCTGTTGCCCCTGAAAGCAGAGACTCGCCCGATTACAATGGTGTGTGTACTTTTCCCCTCGGTCATTCCAGTTATTCGTTTCTAGCATCAGAATTGCGAAAATTTTGATGGTTTGTCAACCATTCCTTAACTTCAAACTCCCATATCTCGCGAACGGATTGACGAACTCCAGAAATTCCTGTTGCGCCTGAAAGTGGAAACTCGCCCGATTACAATGGTATGTGTACTTTTCCCCTAGGCCATTCCAGTTATTGCTTTCGAGTATCAGCCTTGCGAAAATTTTGATGGTTTCTCAACCATTCCTTAACTTCAAACTCACATATCTCGCGAACGGATTGACGAACTTGATTATTTCCTGTTGCATCCGAAAGCAGAAACCCGCCCGATTTAAATGGTTTGTGTACTTTTCCCCTAGGTCATTCCAGTTATTGGTTTCGAGGATCAGACCAGGGAAAATTTTGATGGTTTCTCAATCATTCCTTAACTTCAAACACCCATATCTCGCGAACGGAATGACGAACTCGAGAAATTCCTGTTGCATCTGAAAGTAGAATCTCGCCCGATTACAATGTTGTGCGTACTTTTCTCCTAGGCCATTCCAGTTATTCGTTTCTAGCATCAGAATTGCGAAAATTTTGTGGTTTCTCAACCATTCCTGAACTTCAAACTCCCATATCTCGCGAACGGATTGAAGAACTCCAGAAATTCCTGTTGCGTCTGAAAGCAGAAACTCGCCCGATTACAATGGTGTGTGTACTTTTCTCCTAGGTCATTCCAGTTATTCGTTTCTAGCATCAGAATTGCGAAAATTTTGATGGTTTCTCAACCATTCCTTAACTCCAAACTCGCATATCTCGCGAACGGATTGACGAACTCGATTATTTCCTGTTGCATCTGAACGCAGAAACTCCCCCGATTCCAGTGGTGTATGTACTTTTCCCCTAGGTCATTCCAGTTATTCGTTTCTAGCATCAGAATTGCGAAAATTTTGATGGTTTCTCAACCATTCCTTAAATTCAAACTCACATATCTCGCGAACGGATTGACGAACTCGAGAATTTCCTATTGCATCTGAAAGCAGAAACTCGCTCGATCACAACGGTATGTGTATTTTTGCCCTAGACCATAGTATAATAGTTGTTGGTTTCGAGTATCAGACTTGCGAAAATTGTGATGGTTTCTCAACCATTCCTTAACTCCAAACTCGCAAATCTCGCGAACGGATTGACGAACTCGATTATTTCCTGTTGCATCTGAAAGCAGAAACTCGCCCGATTACAATGGTGTGTGTACTTTTCCCCTAGGCCATTCCTGTTATTGGTTTTCGAGTATCAGACTTGCGAAAATTTTGATGGTTTCTCAACCATTCCTTAAATTCAAACTCACATATCTCGCGAACGGTTTGACGAACTCGAGAATTTCCTATTGCATCTGAAAGCAGAAACGAGCTCGATTACAACGGTATGTGTATTTTTCCCCTAAGCCATTCCAGTTATTGGTTTCGGGTATCAGACTTGCGAAAATTTTGACGGTTTCTCAAACATTCCTTAACTTCAAACTTACATATCTCGCGAACGGATTGACGAACTCGAGAATTTCCTATTGCATCTGAAAGCAGAAACTCGCTCGATTACAACGGTATGTATATTTTTCCCCTAGGCCATTCCAGTTATTGGTTTCGAGAATCAGACCAGGGAAAATTTTGATGGTTTCTCAATCATTCCTTAACTTCAAACACCCATATCTCGCGAACGGAATGACGAACTCGAGAAATTCCTGTTGCATCTGAAAGTAGAAGCTCGGCCGATTACAATGGTGTGTATACTTTTCCCCTAGGCCATTCCAGTTATTGCTTTCGAGTATCAGCCTTGCGAAAATTTTGATGATTTCTCAACCATTCCTTAACTTCAAACTCACATATCTCGCGAACGGATTGACGAACTCGAGAATTTCCTATTGCATCGGAAAGCAGAAACTCGCCCGATTACAACGGTATGTGTATTTTTGCCCTAGACCATAGTAGTTATTGGTTTCGCGTATCAGACTTGCGAAAATTGTGATGGTTTCTCAACCATTCCTTAACTCCAAACTCGCATATCTCGCGAACGGATTGACGAACTCGATTATTTCCTGTTGCCCCTGAAAGCAGAGACTCGCCCGATTACAATGGTGTGTGTACTTTTCCCCTCGGTCATTCCAGTTATTCGTTTCTAGCATCAGAATTGCGAAAATTTTGATGGTTTGTCAACCATTCCTTAACTTCAAACTCCCATATCTCGCGAACGGATTGACGAACTCCAGAAATTCCTGTTGCGCCTGAAAGTGGAAACTCGCCCGATTACAATGGTATGTGTACTTTTCCCCTAGGCCATTCCAGTTATTGCTTTCGAGTATCAGCCTTGCGAAAATTTTGATGGTTTCTCAACCATTCCTTAACTTCAAACTCACATATCTCGCGAACGGATTGACGAACTCGATTATTTCCTGTTGCATCCGAAAGCAGAAACTCGCCCGATTTAAATGGTTTGTGTACTTTTCCCCTAGGTCATTCCAGTTATTGGTTTCGAGGATCAGACCAGGGAAAATTTTGATGGTTTCTCAATCATTCCTTAACTTCAAACACCCATATCTCGCGAACGGAATGACGAACTCGAGAAATTCCTGTTGCATCTGAAAGTAGAATCTCGCCCGATTACAAAGTTGTGCGTACTTTTCTCCTAGGCCATTCCAGTTATTCGTTTCTAGCATCAGAATTGCGAAAATTTTGTGGTTTCTCAACCATTCCTGAACTTCAAACTCCCATATCTCGCGAACGGATTGAAGAACTCCAGAAATTCCTGTTGCGTCTGAAAGCAGAAACTCGCCCGATTACAATGGTGTGTGTACTTTTCTCCTAGGTCATTCCAGTTATTCGTTTCTAGCATCAGAATTGCGAAAATTTTGATGGTTTCTCAACCATTCCTTAACTCCAAACTCGCATATCTCGCGAACGGATTGACGAACTCGATTATTTCCTGTTGCATCTGAAAGCAGAAACTCGCCCGATTACAACGGTATGTGTATTTTTGCCCTGGACCATAGTGTAATAGTTGTTGGTTTCGAGTATCAGACTTGCGAAAATTGTGATGGTTTCTCAACCATTCCTTAACTCCAAACACGCAAATCTCGCGAACGGATTGACGAACTCGATTATTTCCTGTTGCATCTGAAAGCAGAAACTCGCCCGATTACAATGGTGTGTGTACTTTTCCCCTAGGCCATTCCTGTTATTGGTTTTCGAGTATCAGACTTGCGAAAATTTTGATGGTTTCTCAACCATTCCTTAAATTCAAACTCACATATTTCGCGAACGGTTTGACGAACTCGAGAATTTCCTATTGCATCTGAAAGCAGAAACGAGCTCGATTACAACGGTATGTGTATTTTTCCCCTAGGCCATTCCAGTTATTGGTTTCGGGTATCAGACTTGCGAAAATTTTGACGGTTTCTCAACCATTCCTTAACTTCAAACTTACATATCTCGCGAACGGATTGACGAACTCGAGAATTTCCTATTGCATCTGAAAGCAGAAACTCGCTCGATTACAACGGTATGTGTATTTTTCCCCTAGGCCATTCCAGTTATTGGTTTCGAGAATCAGACCAGGGAAAATTTTGATGGTTTCTAAATCATTCCTTAACTTCAAACACCCATATCTCGCGAACGGAATGACGAACTCGAGAAATTCCTGTTGCATCTGAAAGTAGAAGCTCGGCCGATTACAATGGTGTGTGTACTTTTCCCCTCGGTCATTCCAGTTATTCGTTTCTAGCATCAGAATTGCGAAAATTTTGATGTTTTCTCAACCATTCCTTAACTTCAAACTCCCATATCTCGCGAACGGATTGAGGAACTCCAGAAATTCCTGTTGCGCCTGAAAGTGGAAACTCGCCCGATTACAATGGTATGTGTACTTTTCCCCTAGGCCATTCCAGTTATTGCTTTCGAGTATCAGCCTTGCGAAAATTTTGATGGTTTCTCAACCATTCCTTAACTTCAAACTCACATATCTCGCGAACGGATTGACGAACTCGATTATTTCCTGTTGCATCCGAAAGCAGAAACTCGCCCGATTTAAATGGTTTGTGTACTTTTCCCCTAGGTCATTCCAGTTATTGGTTTCGAGGATCAGACCAGGGAAAATTTTGATGGTTTCTCAATCATTCCTTAACTTCAAACACCCATATCTCGCGAACGGAATGACGAACTCGAGAAATTCCTGTTGCATCCGAAAGCAGAAACTCGCCCGATTTAAATGGTTTGTGTACTTTTCCCCTAGGCCATTCCAGTTATTGGTTTCGAGGATCAGACCAGGGAAAATTGTGATGGTTTCTCAACCATTCCTTAACTCCAAACACGCAAATCTCGCGAACGGATTGACGAACTCGATTATTTCCTGTTGCATCTGAAAGCAGAAACTCGCCCGATTACAATGGTGTGTGTACTTTTCCCCTAGGCCATTCCAGTTATTGGTTTTCGAGTATCAGACTTGCGAAAATTTTGATGGTTTCTCAACCATTCCTTAAATTCAAACTCACATATCTCGCGAACGGATGGACGAACTCGAGAATTTCCTATTGCATCGGAAAGCAGAAACTCGCCCGATTACAACGGTATGTGTATTTTTCCCCTAGGCCATTCCAGTTATTGGTTTCGAGAATCAGACCAGGGAAAATTTTGATGGTTTCTCAATCATTCCTTAACATCAAACACCCATATCTCGCGAACAGAATGACGATCTCGAGAATTTCCTATTGCATCGGAAAGCAGAAACTCGCCCGATTACAACGGTATGTGTATTTTTCCCCTAGGCCATTCCAGTTATTGCTTTCGAGTATCAGCCTTGCGAAAATTTTGATGATTTCTCAACCATTCCTTAACTTCAAACTCACATATCTCGCGAACGGATTGACGAACTCGAGAATTTCCTATTGCATCGGAAAGCAGAAACTCGCCCGATTACAACGGTATGTGTATTTTTGCCCTAGACCATAGTAGTTATTGGTTTCGAGTATCAGACTTGCGAAAATTGTGATGGTTTCTCAACCATTCCTTAACTCCAAACTCGCATATCTCGCGAACGGATTGACGAACTCCAGAAATTCCTGTTGCGCCTGAAAGTGGAAACTCGCCCGATTACAAAGGTATGTGTACTTTTCCCCTAGGCCATTCCAGTTATTGCTTTCGAGTATCAGCCTTGCGAAAATTTTGATGGTTTCTCAACCATTCCTTAACTTCACACTCATATATCTCGCCAACGGATTGACGAACTCGAGAATTTCCTATTGCATCGGAAAGCAGAAACTCGCCCGATCACAACGGTATGTGTATTTTTGCCCTAGACCATAGTATTTATTGGTTTCGAGTATCAGACTTGCGAAAATTTTGATGGTTTCTCAACAATTCCTGAACTTCAAACTCCCATATCTCGCGAACGGATTGACGAACTCGAGATATTCCTGTTGCATCTGGAAGTAGAAGCTCGCCCGAATACAACGGTGTGTGTACTTTTCCCCTAGGCCATTCCAGTTATTGGTTTCGAGGATCAGACCAGGGAAAATTTTGATGGTTTCTCAATCATTCATTAATTTCAAACACCCACATCTCGCGAACGGAATGACGAACTCGAGAAATTCCTGTTGCATCTGAAAGTAGAATCTCGCCCGATTACAAAGTTGTGCGTACTTTTCCCCTAGGCCATTCCAGTTATTCGTTTCTAGCATCAGAATTGCGAAAATTTTGGGGTTTCTCAACCATTCCTTAACTTCAAACTCCCATATCTCGCGAACGGATTGACGAACTCCAGAAATTCCTGTTGCGCCTGAAAGTGGAAACTCGCCCGATTACAATGGTATGTGTACTTTTCCCCTAGGCCATTCCAGTTATTGCTTTCGAGTATCAGCCTTGCGAAAATTTTGATGGTTTCTCAACCATTCCTTAACTTCAAACTCACATATCTCGCGAACGGATTGACGAACTCGATTATTTCCTGTTGCATCCGAAAGCAGAAACTCGCCCGATTTAAATGGTTTGTGTACTTTTCCCCTAGGCCATTCCAGTTATTGGTTTCGAGGATCAGACCAGGGAAAATTTTGATGGTTTCTCAATCATTCCTTAACATCAAACACCCATATCTCGCGAACGGAATGACGAACTCGAGAAATTCCTGTTGCATCTGAAAGTAGAATCTCGCCCGATTACAATGTTGTGCGTACTTTTCTCCTAGGCCATTCCAGTTATTCGTTTCTAGCATCAGAATTGCGAAAATTTTGTGGTTTCTCAACCATTCCTGAACTTCAAACTCCCATATCTCGCGAACGGATTGAAGAACTCCAGAAATTCCTGTTGCGTCTGAAAGCAGAAACTCGCCCGATTACAATGGTGTGTGTACTTTTCCCTTAGGTCATTCCAGTTATTCGTTTCTAGCATCAGAATTGCGAAAATTTTGATGGTTTCTCAACCATTCCTTAACTCCAAACTCGCATATCTCGCGAACGGATTGACGAACTCGATTATTTCCTGTTGCATCTGAAAGCAGAAACTCGCCCGATTACAACGGTATGTGTATTTTTGCCCTGGACCATAGTGTAATAGTTGTTGGTTTCGAGTATCAGACTTGCGAAAATTGTGATGGTTTCTCAACCATTCCTTAACTCCAAACACGCAAATCTCGCGAACGGATTGACGAACTCGATTATTTCCTGTTGCATCTGAAAGCAGAAACTCGCCCGATTACAGTGGTGTGTGTACTTTTCCCCTAGGTCATTCCAGTTATTCGTTTCTAGCATCAGAATTGCGAAAATTTTGATGGTTTCTCAACCATTCCTTAACTCCAAACTCGCATATCTCGCGAACGGATTGACGAACTCGATTATTTCCTGTTGCATCTGAAAGCAGAAACTCGCCCGATTACAACGGTATGTGTATTTTTGCCCTGGACCATAGTGTAATAGTTGTTGGTTTCGAGTATCGGACTTGCGAAAATTGTGATGGTTTCTCAACCATTCCTTAACTCCAAACACGCAAATCTCGCGAACGGATTGACGAACTCGATTATTTCCTGTTGCATCTGAAAGCAGAAACTCGCCCGATTACAATGGTGTGTGTACTTTTCCCCTAGGCCATTCCAGTTATTGGTTTTCGAGTATCAGACTTGCGAAAATTTTGATGGTTTCTCAACCATTCCTTAAATTCAAACTCACATATCTCGCGAACGGATGGACGAACTCGAGAATTTCCTATTGCATCGGAAAGCAGAAACTCGCCCGATTACAACGGTATGTGTATTTTTCCCCTAGGCCATTCCAGTTATTGGTTTCGAGAATCAGACCAGGGAAAATTTTGATGGTTTCTCAATCATTCCTTAACATCAAACACCCATATCTCGCGAACAGAATGACGAACTCGAGAAATTCCTGTTGCATCTGAAAGTAGAAGCTCGCCCGATTACAATGGTGTGTATACTTTTCCCCTAGGCCATTCCAGTTATTGCTTTCGAGTATCAGCCTTGCGAAAATTTTGATGATTTCTCAACCATTCCTTAACTTCAAACTCACATATCTCGCGAACGGATTGACGAACTCGAGAATTTCCTATTGCATCGGAAAGCAGAAACTCGCCCGATTACAACGGTATGTGTATTTTTGCCCTAGACCATAGTAGTTATTGGTTTCGAGTATCAGACTTGCGAAAATTGTGATGGTTTCTCAACCATTCCTTAACTCCAAACTCGCATATCTCGCGAACGGATTGACGAACTCCAGAAATTCCTGTTGCGCCTGAAAGTGGAAACTCGCCCGATTACAAAGGTATGTGTACTTTTCCCCTAGGCCATTCCAGTTATTGCTTTCGAGTATCAGCCTTGCGAAAATTTTGATGGTTTCTCAACCATTCCTTAACTTCACACTCATATATCTCGCCAACGGATTGACGAACTCGAGAATTTCCTATTGCATCGGAAAGCAGAAACTCGCCCGATCACAACGGTATGTGTATTTTTGCCCTAGACCATAGTATTTATTGGTTTCGAGTATCAGACTTGCGAAAATTTTGATGGTTTCTCAACAATTCCTGAACTTCAAACTCCCATATCTCGCGAACGGATTGACGAACTCGAGATATTCCTGTTGCATCTGGAAGTAGAAGCTCGCCCGAATACAACGGTGTGTGTACTTTTCCCCTAGGCCATTCCAGTTATTGGTTTCGAGGATCAGACCAGGGAAAATTTTGATGGTTTCTCAATCATTCATTAATTTCAAACACCCACATCTCGCGAACGGAATGACGAACTCGAGAAATTCCTGTTGCATCTGAAAGTAGAATCTCGCCCGATTACAAAGTTGTGCGTACTTTTCCCCTAGGCCATTCCAGTTATTCGTTTCTAGCATCAGAATTGCGAAAATTTTGGGGTTTCTCAACCATTCCTTAACTTCAAACTCCCATATCTCGCGAACGGATTGACGAACTCCAGAAATTCCTGTTGCGCCTGAAAGTGGAAACTCGCCCGATTACAATGGTATGTGTACTTTTCCCCTAGGCCATTCCAGTTATTGCTTTCGAGTATCAGCCTTGCGAAAATTTTGATGGTTTCTCAACCATTCCTTAACTTCAAACTCACATATCTCGCGAACGGATTGACGAACTCGATTATTTCCTGTTGCATCCGAAAGCAGAAACTCGCCCGATTTAAATGGTTTGTGTACTTTTCCCCTAGGCCATTCCAGTTATTGGTTTCGAGGATCAGACCAGGGAAAATTTTGATGGTTTCTCAATCATTCCTTAACTTCAAACACCCATATCTCGCGAACGGAATGACGAACTCGAGAAATTCCTGTTGCATCTGAAAGTAGAATCTCGCCCGATTACAATGTTGTGCGTACTTTTCTCCTAGGCCATTCCAGTTATTCGTTTCTAGCATCAGAATTGCGAAAATTTTGTGGTTTCTCAACCATTCCTGAACTTCAAACTCCCATATCTCGCGAACGGATTGAAGAACTCCAGAAATTCCTGTTGCGTCTGAAAGCAGAAACTCGCCCGATTACAATGGTGTGTGTACTTTTCCCTTAGGTCATTCCAGTTATTCGTTTCTAGCATCAGAATTGCGAAAATTTTGATGGTTTCTCAACCATTCCTTAACTCCAAACTCGCATATCTCGCGAACGGATTGACGAACTCGATTATTTCCTGTTGCATCTGAAAGCAGAAACTCGCCCGATTACAACGGTATGTGTATTTTTGCCCTGGACCATAGTGTAATAGTTGTTGGTTTCGAGTATCAGACTTGCGAAAATTGTGATGGTTTCTCAACCATTCCTTAACTCCAAACACGCAAATCTCGCGAACGGATTGACGAACTCGATTATTTCCTGTTGCATCTGAAAGCAGAAACTCGCCCGATTACAGTGGTGTGTGTACTTTTCCCCTAGGTCATTCCAGTTATTCGTTTCTAGCATCAGAATTGCGAAAATTTTGATGGTTTCTCAACCATTCCTTAACTCCAAACTCGCATATCTCGCGAACGGATTGACGAACTCGATTATTTCCTGTTGCATCTGAAAGCAGAAACTCGCCCGATTACAACGGTATGTGTATTTTTGCCCTGGACCATAGTGTAATAGTTGTTGGTTTCGAGTATCGGACTTGCGAAAATTGTGATGGTTTCTCAACCATTCCTTAACTCCAAACACGCAAATCTCGCGAACGGATTGACGAACTCGATTATTTCCTGTTGCATCTGAAAGCAGAAACTCGCCCGATTACAATGGTGTGTGTACTTTTCCCCTAGGCCATTCCAGTTATTGGTTTTCGAGTATCAGACTTGCGAAAATTTTGATGGTTTCTCAACCATTCCTTAAATTCAAACTCACATATCTCGCGAACGGATGGACGAACTCGAGAATTTCCTATTGCATCGGAAAGCAGAAACTCGCCCGATTACAACGGTATGTGTATTTTTCCCCTAGGCCATTCCAGTTATTGGTTTCGAGAATCAGACCAGGGAAAATTTTGATGGTTTCTCAATCATTCCTTAACATCAAACACCCATATCTCGCGAACAGAATGACGAACTCGAGAAATTCCTGTTGCATCTGAAAGTAGAAGCTCGCCCGATTACAATGGTGTGTATACTTTTCCCCTAGGCCATTCCAGTTATTGCTTTCGAGTATCAGCCTTGCGAAAATTTTGATGATTTCTCAACCATTCCTTAACTTCAAACTCACATATCTCGCGAACGGATTGACGAACTCGAGAATTTCCTATTGCATCGGAAAGCAGAAACTCGCCCGATTACAACGGTATGTGTATTTTTGCCCTAGACCATAGTAGTTATTGGTTTCGAGTATCAGACTTGCGAAAATTGTGATGGTTTCTCAACCATTCCTTAACTCCAAACTCGCATATCTCGCGAACGGATTGACGAACTCCAGAAATTCCTGTTGCGCCTGAAAGTGGAAACTCGCCCGATTACAAAGGTATGTGTACTTTTCCCCTAGGCCATTCCAGTTATTGCTTTCGAGTATCAGCCTTGCGAAAATTTTGATGGTTTCTCAACCATTCCTTAACTTCACACTCATATATCTCGCCAACGGATTGACGAACTCGAGAATTTCCTATTGCATCGGAAAGCAGAAACTCGCCCGATCACAACGGTATGTGTATTTTTGCCCTAGACCATAGTATTTATTGGTTTCGAGTATCAGACTTGCGAAAATTTTGATGGTTTCTCAACAATTCCTGAACTTCAAACTCCCATATCTCGCGAACGGATTGACGAACTCGAGATATTCCTGTTGCATCTGGAAGTAGAAGCTCGCCCGAATACAACGGTGTGTGTACTTTTCCCCTAGGCCATTCCAGTTATTGGTTTCGAGGATCAGACCAGGGAAAATTTTGATGGTTTCTCAATCATTCATTAATTTCAAACACCCACATCTCGCGAACGGAATGACGAACTCGAGAAATTCCTGTTGCATCTGAAAGTAGAATCTCGCCCGATTACAAAGTTGTGCGTACTTTTCCCCTAGGCCATTCCAGTTATTCGTTTCTAGCATCAGAATTGCGAAAATTTTGGGGTTTCTCAACCATTCCTTAACTTCAAACTCCCATATCTCGCGAACGGATTGACGAACTCCAGAAATTCCTGTTGCGCCTGAAAGTGGAAACTCGCCCGATTACAATGGTATGTGTACTTTTCCCCTAGGCCATTCCAGTTATTGCTTTCGAGTATCAGCCTTGCGAAAATTTTGATGGTTTCTCAACCATTCCTTAACTTCAAACTCACATATCTCGCGAACGGATTGACGAACTCGATTATTTCCTGTTGCATCCGAAAGCAGAAACTCGCCCGATTTAAATGGTTTGTGTACTTTTCCCCTAGGCCATTCCAGTTATTGGTTTCGAGGATCAGACCAGGGAAAATTTTGATGGTTTCTCAATCATTCCTTAACTTCAAACACCCATATCTCGCGAACGGAATGACGAACTCGAGAAATTCCTGTTGCATCTGAAAGTAGAATCTCGCCCGATTACAATGTTGTGCGTACTTTTCTCCTAGGCCATTCCAGTTATTCGTTTCTAGCATCAGAATTGCGAAAATTTTGTGGTTTCTCAACCATTCCTGAACTTCAAACTCCCATATCTCGCGAACGGATTGAAGAACTCCAGAAATTCCTGTTGCGTCTGAAAGCAGAAACTCGCCCGATTACAATGGTGTGTGTACTTTTCCCTTAGGTCATTCCAGTTATTCGTTTCTAGCATCAGAATTGCGAAAATTTTGATGGTTTCTCAACCATTCCTTAACTCCAAACTCGCATATCTCGCGAACGGATTGACGAACTCGATTATTTCCTGTTGCATCTGAAAGCAGAAACTCGCCCGATTACAACGGTATGTGTATTTTTGCCCTGGACCATAGTGTAATAGTTGTTGGTTTCGAGTATCAGACTTGCGAAAATTGTGATGGTTTCTCAACCATTCCTTAACTCCAAACACGCAAATCTCGCGAACGGATTGACGAACTCGATTATTTCCTGTTGCATCTGAAAGCAGAAACTCGCCCGATTACAATGGTGTGTGTACTTTTCCCCTAGGCCATTCCTGTTATTGGTTTTCGAGTATCAGACTTGCGAAAATTTTGATGGTTTCTCAACCATTCCTTAAATTCAAACTCACATATCTCGCGAACGGTTTGACGAACTCGAGAATTTCCTATTGCATCTGAAAGCAGAAACGAGCTCGATTACAACGGTATGTGTATTTTTGCCCTAGACCATAGTAGTTATTGGTTTCGAGTATCAGACTTGCGAAAATTTTGATGGTTTCTCAACAATTCCTGAACTTCAAACTCCCATATCTCGCGAACGGATTGACGAACTCGAGATATTCCTGTTGCATCTGGAAGTAGAAGCTCGCCCGAATACAACGGTGTGTGTACTTTTCCCCTAGGCCATTCCAGTTATTGGTTTCGAGGATCAGACCAGGGAAAATTTTGATGGTTTCTCAATCATTCATTAATTTCAAACACCCATATCTCGCGAACGGAATGACGAACTCGAGAAATTCCTGTTGCATCTGAAAGTAGAATCTCGCCCGATTACAATGTTGTGCGTACTTTTCTCCTAGGCCATTCCAGTTATTCGTTTCTAGCATCAGAATTGCGAAAATTTTGATGGTTTCTCAACCATTCCTTAACTTCAAACTCCCATATCTCGCGAACGGATTGACGAACTCGAGAATTTCCTATTGCATCGGAAAGCAGAAACTCGCCCGATTACAACGGTATGTGTATTTTTACCCTAGACCATAGTAGTTATTGGTTTCGCGTATCAGACTTGCAAAAATTGTGATGGTTTCTCAACCATTCCTTAACTCCAAACTCGCATATCTCGCGAACGGATTGACGAACTCGATTATTTCCTGTTGCCCCTGAAAGCAGAGACTCGCCCGATTACAATGGTGTGTGTACTTTTCCCCTCGGTCATTCCAGTTATTCGTTTCTAGCATCAGAATTGCGAAAATTTTGATGGTTTCTCAACCATTCCTTAACTTCAAACTCCCATATCTCGCGAACGGATTGACGAACTCCAGAAATTCCTGTTGCGCCTGAAAGTGGAAACTCGCCCGATTACAATGGTATGTGTACTTTTCCCCTAGGCCATTCCAGTTATTGCTTTCGAGTATCAGCCTTGCGAAAATTTTGATGGTTTCTCAACCATTCCTTAACTTCAAACTCACATATCTCGCGAACGGATTGACGAACTCGATTATTTCCTGTTGCATCCGAAAGCAGAAACTCGCCCGATTTAAATGGTTTGTATACTTTTCCCCTAGGCCATTCCAGTTATTGGTTTCGAGGATCAGACCGGGGAAAATTTTGATGGTTTCTCAATCATTCCTTAACTTCAAACACCCATATCTCGCGAACGGAATGACGAACTCGAGAAATTCCTGTTGCATCTGAAAGTAGAATCTCGCCCGATTACAATGTTGTGCGTACTTTTCTCCTAGGCCATTCCAGTTATTCGTTTCTAGCATCAGAATTGCGAAAATTTTGTGGTTTCTCAACCATTCCTGAACTTCAAACTCCCATATCTCGCGAACGGATTGAAGAACTCCAGAAATTCCTGTTGCGTCTGAAAGCAGAAACTCGCCCGATTACAATGGTGTGTGTACTTTTCCCCTAGGTCATTCCAGTTATTCGTTTCTAGCATCAGAATTGCGAAAATTTTGATGGTTTCTCAACCATTCCTTAACTCCAAACTCGCATATCTCGCGAACGGATTGACGAACTCGATTATTTCCTGTTGCATCTGAAAGCAGAAACTCGCCCGATTACAACGGTATGTGTATTTTTGCCCTGGACCATAGTGTAATAGTTGTTGGTTTCGAGTATCAGACTTGCGAAAATTGTGATGGTTTCTCAACCATTCCTTAACTCCAAACACGCAAATCTCGCGAACGGATTGACGAACTCGATTATTTCCTGTTGCATCTGAAAGCAGAAACTCGCCCGATTACAATGGTGTGTGTACTTTTCCCCTAGGCCATTCCAGTTATTGGTTTTCGAGTATCAGACTTGCGAAAATTTTGATGGTTTCTCAACCATTCCTTAAATTCAAACTCACATATCTCGCGAACGGATGGACGAACTCGAGAATTTCCTATTGCATCGGAAAGCAGAAACTCGCCCGATTACAACGGTATGTGTATTTTTCCCCTAGGCCATTCCAGTTATTGGTTTCGAGAATCAGACCAGGGAAAATTTTGATGGTTTCTCAATCATTCCTTAACATCAAACACCCATATCTCGCGAACAGAATGACGAACTCGAGAAATTCCTGTTGCATCTGAAAGTAAAAGCTCGCCCGATTACAATGGTGTGTATACTTTTCCCCTAGGCCATTCCAGTTATTGCTTTCGAGTATCAGCCTTGCGAAAATTTTGATGATTTCTCAACCGTTCCTTAACTTCAAACTCACATATCTCGCGAACGGATTGACGAACTCGAGAATTTCCTATTGCATCGGAAAGCAGAAACTCGCCCGATTACAACGGTATGTGTATTTTTGCCCTAGACCATAGTAGTTATTGGTTTCGAGTATCAGACTTGCGAAAATTGTGATTGTTTCTCAACCATTCCTTAACTCCAAACTCGCATATCTCGCGAACGGATTGACGAACTCCAGAAATTCCTGTTGCGCCTGAAAGTGGAAATTCGCCCGATTACAAAGGTATGTGTACTTTTCCCCTAGGCCATTCCAGTTATTGCTTTCGAGTATCAGCCTTGCGAAAATTTTGATGGTTTCTCAACCATTCCTTAACTTCACACTCATATATCTCGCCAACGGATTGACGAACTCGAGAATTTCCTATTGCATCGGAAAGCAGAAACTCGCCCGATCACAACGGTATGTGTATTTTTGCCCTAGACCATAGTATTTATTGGTTTCGAGTATCAGACTTGCGAAAATTTTGATGGTTTCTCAACAATTCCTGAACTTCAAACTACCATATCTCGCGAACGGATTGACGAACTCGAGATATTCCTGTTGCATCTGGAAGTAGAAGCTCGCCCGAATGCAATGGTGTGTGTACTTTTCCCCTAGGCCATTCCAGTTATTGGTTTCGAGGATCAGACCAGGGAAAATTTTGATGGTTTCTCAATCATTCATTAATTTCAAACACCCACATCTCGCGAACGGAATGACGAACTCGAGAAATTCCTGTTGCATCTGAAAGTAGAATCTCGCCCGATTACAAAGTTGTGCGTACTTTTCCCCTAGGCCATTCCAGTTATTCGTTTCTAGCATCAGAATTGCGAAAATTTTGGGGTTTCTCAACCATTCCTTAACTTCAAACTCCCATATCTCCCGAACGGATTGACGAACTCCAGAAATTCCTGTTGCGTCTGAAAGCAGAAACTCGCCCGATTACAATGGTGTGTGTACTTTTCCCCTAGGTCATTCCAGATATTCGTTTCTAGCATCAGAATTGCGAAAATTTTGATGGTTTCTCAACCATTCCTTAACTCCAAACTCCCATATCTCGCGAACGGATTGACGAACTCCAGAAATTCCTGTTGCGCCTGAAAGTGGAAACTCGCCCGATTACAAAGGTATGTGTACTTTTCCCCTAGGCCATTCCAGTTATTGCTTTCGAGTATCAGCCTTGCGAAAATTTTGATGGTTCCTCAACCATTCCTTAACTTCAAACTCACATATCTCGCGGACGGATTGACGAACTCGAGAATTTCCTATTGCATCGGAAAGCAGAAACTCGCCCGATCACAACGGTATGTGTATTTTTGCCCTAGACCATAGTATTTATTGGTTTCGAGTATCAGACTTGCAAAAATTGTGATGGTTTCTCAACCATTCCTTAACTCCACACTCGCATATCTCGCGAACGGATTGACAAACTCGATTATTTCCTGTTGCATCCGAAAGCAGAAACTCGCCCGATTACAATGGTGTGTGTACTTTTCCCCTAGGCCATTCCAGTTATTGGTTTCGAGGATCAGACCAGGGAAAATTTTGATGGTTTCTCAATCATTCCTTAAATTCAAACCCCCATATCTCGCGAACGGAATGACGAACTCGAGAAATTCCTGTTGCAACTGAAAGTAGGAACTCGCCCGATTACAATGGTGTGTATACTTTTCCCCTAGGCCATTCCAGCTATTAGTTTCGAGTATTAGCCTTGCGAAAATTTTGATGGTTTCTCAACCATTCCTTAACTTCAAACTCACATATCTCGCGAACGGATAGACGCACTCGAGAATTTCCTACTGCATCGGAAACAGAATCTCGCCCGATTACAACGGTATGTCTATTTTTGCCCTAGACCATAGTATAATAGTTGTTGGTTTCGAGTATCAGACTTGCGAAAATTGTGATGGTTTCTCAACCATTCCTTAACTCCAAACTCGCAAATCTCGCGAACGGATTGACGAACTCGATTATTTCCTGTTGCATCTGAAAGCAGAAACTCGCCCGATTACAATGGTGTGTGTACTTTTCCCCTAGGCCATTCCAGTTATTGGTTTTCGAGTATCAGACTTGCGAAAATTTTGATGGTTTCTCAACCATTCCTTAACATCAAACTCCCATATCTCGCGAACGGATTGACTAACTCGAGAAATTCCTCATGCATCTGAAAGCAGAATCTCGTCCGATTACAATGGTGTGTGTACTTTTCCCCTAGGCCATTCCAGTTATTGGTTTCGAGTATCAGACCAGCGAAAATGTTGATGGTTTCTCAACCATACCTTAACTTCAAACTCCCATATCTCGCGAACGGATTGACGAACTCGAGAAATTCCTGTTGCATCTGAAAGTAGAAACTCTTCCCATTACAACGGTTTGTGTATTTTCCCCCTAAGCCTTTGTAGTTATTGGTTTCGTGTACCAGACTTGCGAATATTTTAATGGTTTCTCAACCGTTCCTTAACTTCAACCACCCATATCTCGCGAACGGAATGACGAACTCGAGAAATTCCTATTGCATCTGAAAGTAGAAACTCGCCCGATTACAATGGTGTGTGTACTTTTCCCCTAGGCCATTCGAGTTATTGGTTTCGAGTACCAGACTTGCGAAAATTTTGATGGTTTCTCAACCGTTCCTTAACTTCAACCACCCACATCTCGCGAACGGAATGACGAACTCGAGAAATTCCTATTGCATCTGAAAGTAGAAACTCGCCCGATTACAATGGTCTGTGTACTTTTCCCCTAAGCCATTCCAGTTATTCGTTTCGAGTATCAGACTTGCGAAAATTTTGATGGTTTCTCAACAATTCCTTAACTTCAAACTCACATATCTCGCGAACGGATTGACGAACTCGAGAATTTCCTATTGCATCTGAAAGCAGAAACTCGCTCGATTACAACGGTATGTGTATTTTTGCCCCAGACCATAGTAGTTATTGGTTTCGAGTATCAGACTTGCGAAAAATGTGATGGTTTCTCAACCATTCCTTAACTCCAAACTCGCATATCTCGCGAACGGATTGACGAACTCGATTATTTCCTGTTGCATCTGAAAGCAGAAACTCGCCCGATTACAATGGTGTGTGTACTTTTCCCCTAGGCCATTCCAGTTATTGGTTTCGAGTATCAGACCAGCGAAAATTTTGATGGTTTGTCAACCATTTCTTAACTTCAAACTCCAATATCTCGCGAACGGAATGATGAACACGAGAAATTCCTGTTGCATCTGAAAGTAGAATCTCGCCCGATTACAATGTTGTGCGTACTTTTCCACTAGGCCATTCCAGTTATTCGTTTCTAGCATCAGAATTGCGAAAATTTTGTGGTTTCTCAACCATTCCTTAACTTCAAACTCCCATATCTCGCGAACGGATTGACGAACTCCAGAAATTCCTGTTGCGTCTGAAATTGGAAACTCGCCCGATTACAAAGGTATGTGTACTTTTCCCCTAGGCCATTCCAGTTATTGGTTTCGAGTATCGGACCAGCGAAAATGTTGATGGTTTCTCAACCATTCCTTAACTTCAAACTCCGATATTTCGCGAACTGATTGACGAACTCGAGAAATTCCTGTTGCATCTGAAAGTAGAAACTCGCCCGATTACAATGGTGTGTGTACTTTTCCCCTAGGCCATTCCAGTTATTAGTCGCGAGTATCAGACTTGCGAAAATTTTGATGGTTTCTCAACCACTCCTTAACTTCAAACACCCATACCTCACGAACGGATTGACGAACTGGAGAAATTCCTGTTGCTCCTGAAAGCAGAAACTCGCCCGATTACAACGGTGTGTGTATTTTTGCCCTAGACCACAGTATTTATTGGTTTCGAGTATCAGACTTGCGAAAATTGTGATGGTCTCTCAACCATTCCTTAACTCCACACTCGCATATCTCGCGAACGGATTGACGAACTCGATTATTTCCTGTTGCATCCGAAAGCTGAAACTCGCCCGATTACAATGGTGTGCGTACTTTTCCCCTAGGCCATTCCAGTTATTAGTCGCGAGTATCAGACTTGCGAAAATTTTGATGGTTTCTCAACCACTCCTTAACTTCAAACACCCATATCTCACGAACGGATTGACGAACTGGAGAAATTCCTGTTGCTCCTGAAAGCAGAAACTCGCCCGATTACAACGGTGTGTGTATTTTTGCCCTAGGCCATAGTGGTTATTGGTTTCAAGTATCAGACTTGCGAAAATTTTGATGGTTTCTTAACCATTCCTTAACTTCAAACTCCAAAATCTCGCGAAAGGATTGACGAACTCGAGAAATTCCTGTTGCATCTGAAAGCAGAAAGTCGCCCGATAACAACGGCATGTGTATTTTTGCCCTAGGGAATAGTAGTTATTGGTTTCGAGTATCAGACTTGCGAAAACTTTGATGGTTTCTCAACCATTCCTAAACTTCAAACTCCCATATCTCGCGAACGGATTGACGAACTCGAGGTATTCCTGTTGCATCTGAAAGTAGAAGCTCGCCCGAATACAATGGTGCGTGTACTTTTCCCCTAGGCCATTCCAGTTATTGGTTGCGAGTATCAGACTTGCGAAAATTTTGATGGTTTCTCAACCATTCCTTAACATCAAACTCCCATATCTCGCGAACGGATTGACGAACTCGAGAAATTCCTGTTGCATCTGAAAGCAGAAACTCGCCCGATCACAACGGCATGTGTATTTTTGCCCTAGGAAATAGTAGATATTGGTTTCGAGTATCAGACTTGCGAAAATTTTGATGGTTTCTCAACCACTCCTTAACTTCAAACACCCATACCTCACGAACGGATTGACGAACTGGAGAAATTCCTGTTGCTCCTGAAAGCAGAAACTCGCCCGATTACAACGGTGTGTGTATTTTTGCCCTAGACCACAGTATTTATTGGTTTCGAGTATCAGACTTGCGAAAATTGTGATGGTCTCTCAACCATTCCTTAACTCCACACTCGCATATCTCGCGAACGGATTGACGAACTCGATTATTTCCTGTTGCATCCGAAAGCAGAAAGTCGCCCGATAACAACGGCATGTGTATTTTTGCCCTAGGGAATAGTAGTTATTGGTTTCGAGTATCAGACATGCGAAAACTTTGATGGTTTCTCAACCATTCCTAAACTTCAAACTCCCATATCTCGCGAACGGATTGACGAACTCGAGGTATTCCTGTTGCATCTGAAAGTAGAAGCTCGCCCGAATACAATGGTGCGTGTACTTTTCCCCTAGGCCATTCCAGTTATTGGTTGCGAGTATCAGACTTGCGAAAATTTTGATGGTTTCTCAATAATTCCTTAACTTCAAACCCCCATATCTCGCGAACGGAATGACGAACTCGAGAAATTCCTGTTGCATCTGAAAGTAGAAACTCGCCCGATTACAATGGTGTGTATACTTTTCCCCCAGGCCATTCCAGTTATTGCTTTCGAGTATCAGCCTTGCGAAAATTTTGATGGTTTCTCAACCATTCCTTAACTTCAAACTCACATATCTCGCGAACGGATAGACTAACTCGAGAAATTCCTGTTGCATCTGAATGCAGAAAGTCGCCCGATTACAACGGCATGAGTATTTTTGCCCTAGGCCATAGTAGTTATTGGTTTCGAGTATCAGACTTGCGAAAATTTTCATGGTTTCGCAACCATTCCTCAACTTCAAACTCCCATATCTCGCGAACGGATTGACTAACTCGAGAAATTCCTCTTGCATCTGAAAGCAGAATCTCGTCCGATTACAATGGTGTGTGTACTTTTCCCCTAGGCCATTCCAGTTATTGGTTTCGAGTATCAGACCAGCGAAAATGTTGATGGTTTCTCAACCATACCTTAACTTCAAACTCCGATATTTCGCGAACAGATTGACAAATCCGAATAATATCTGTTGCATCTGACAGACGAAACTCTCCCAATTACAACGGTATGTGTGTTTTTCCCCTAGGCCATTGTAGTTATTGGTTTCGAGTATCAGACTTGCGAAAATTTTCATGGTTTCTCAACCATTCCTTAACTTCAAACTCCCATATCTCGCGAACTGATCGACGAACTCGAGAAATTCCTGTTGCATCTGAAAGCAGAAAGTCGCCCGATTACAACGGCATGTGTATTTTTGCCCTAGGAAATTGTAGTTATTGGTTTCGAGTATCAGACTTGCGAAAATTTTCACGGTTTCGCAACCATTTCTCAACTTCAAACTCCCATATCTCGCGAACGGATTGACTAACTCGAGAAATTCCTCTTGCATCTGAAAGCAGAATCTCGTCCGATTACAATGGTGTGTGTACTTTTCCCCTAGGCCATTCCAGTTATTGGTTTCGAGTATCAGACTTGCGAAAATTTTCATGGTTTCTCAACCATTCCTTAACTTCAAACTCCCATACCTCGCGAACGGATTGACGAGCTCGAGAAATTCCTGTTGCATATGAAAGCAGAAACTCGCCCGATCACAACGGTATGTGTATTTTTGCCCTAGGCCATTCCAGTTATTGGTTGCGAGTATCAGCCTGGCGAAAATTTTGATGGTTTCTCAACCATTCCTTAACTTCAAACTCCCATATCTCGCGAACGGATTGACTAACTCGAGAAATTCCTCTTGCATCTGAAAGCAGAATCTCGTCCGATTACAATGGTGTGTGTACATTTCCCCTAGGCCATTCCAGTTATTGGTTTCGAGTATCAGACCAGCGAAAATGTCGATGGTTTCTCAACCATACCTTAACTTCAAACTCCGATATTTCGCGAACAGATTGACGAATCCGAATAATATCTGTTGCATCTGACAGACGAAACTCTCCCAATTACAACGGAATGTGTGTTTTTCCCCTAGGCCATTGTAGTTATTGGTTTCGAGTATCAGACTTGCGAAAATTTTGATGGTTTCTCTAGCATTCCTTAACTTCAAACTCCCATATCTCGCGAACGGATTGACGAACTCGAGAAATTCCTGTTGCATCTGAAAGCAGAAACTCGTCCGCTAACAATGGTGTGTGTACTTTTCCCCTAGGCCATTCCAGTTATTGGTTTCGAGTATCAGACCAGCGAAAATGTTGATGGTTTCTCAACCATTCCTTAACTTCAAACACCCATATCTCGGGCACACATTGACGAACTCGAGAAATTCCTGTTGTATCTGAAAGTAGAAACTCGCCTGATTACAATGGTGTGTGTACTTTTCCCCTAGGCCATTCCAGTTATTGGTTTCGTGTATCAGACCAGTGAAAATTTTGATGATTTCTCAACCATTCCTTAACTTCAAACTCCCATATCTCACTAACGGATTGACAAACTCGAGAAATTCCTGTTGCATCTGAAAGTAGAAACTCGCCCGATTACAATCGTGTGTGTGCTTTTCCCCTAGGCCATTCCAGTTATTGGTTTCGAGAGTCAGACCAGCGAAAATTTTGATGGTATCTCAACCATTCCTTAACTTCAAACACCCATATCACGCGAACGGATTGACGAACTCTAGAAATTCCTGTTGCATCTGAAAGCAGAAACTCGCAGGATAACAACGGTATGTGTATTTTTCCCCTAGGCCTCTGTAGTTATTGGTTTCGAGTATCAGACTTGCGAAAATTTTGATGGTTTCTCAACCATTCCTTAACTTCAAACTCACATATCTCGCGAACGGATTGACGAACTCGAGAAATTCCTATTGCATCTGAAAGCAGAAACTCGCCGGATTACAACGGTATGTGTACTTTTCCCCTAGGCCATTCCAGTTATTGGTTTCGTGTATCAGACCAGTGAAAATTTTGATGGTTTCTCAACCATTCCTCAACTTCAAACTCCCATATCTCACGAACACATTGACGAACTCGAGAAATTCCTGTTGTGTCTGAAAGTAGAAACTGGCCTGATTACAATGGTGTGTGTACTTTTCCCCTAGGCCATTCCAGTTATTGGTTTCGTGTATCAGACCAGCGAAAATTTTGATGGTTTCTCAACCATTCCTTGACCTCAAACTCCCATATCTCGCGAACGGATTGACGAACTCGAGAATTTCCTATTGCATGTGAAAGTAGAAATCGCCCGATCACAACGGTATGTGTATTTTTTCCCTAGGGCTCTGTAATTATTGGTTTCGAGTATCAGACTTGCGAAAATTTTGATGGTTTCTCAACCATTCCTTAACTTCAAACACCCATATCTCGCGAACGGATTAACGAACTCGAGAATTTCCTATTGCATCTGAAAGCAGAAACTCGCCGGATTACAACGGTATGTGTATTTGTGCCCGAGGCTATAGTAGTTGTTGGATTCGAGTATCAGACTTGCGAAAGTTTTGATGATTTCTCAACCATTCCTTAACTTCAAACTCCCATATCTCGCGAACGGATTGACGCACTCGAGAAATTCCTGCTGCATCTGAAAGTAGAAACTCACCTGATTACAATGCGGTGTGTACTTTTCCCCTAGGCCATTCCAGTTATTGGTTTCGAGTATCAGACCAGTGAAAATTTTGATGGTTTCTCAACCATTCCTTAACTTCAAACTCCCATATTTCGCGAACGGATTGAGGAACTCGATTATTTCCTGTTGCATCTGAAAGCAGAAACTCGCCCGATTACAACGGTATGTGCATTTTTGCCCTAGGCCATAGTAGTTATTGGTTTCGAATATCAGACTTGCGAAAATTTTGATGGTTTCTCAAGCATTCCTTAACTTCAAGCTCCCATATCTCATGAACGGATTGACGAACTCGAGAAATTCCTCTTGCATCTGAAAGTAGAAACTCGCCCGATTACATTGGTGTGTGTACTTTTCCCCTAGGCCGTTCCAGTTTTTGGTTTCGAGTTTCAGACTTAAGAAAATTTTGTGGTTTCTCAACCATTCCTTAACTTCAGACTACCATATCTCGCGAACGGATTGACGAACTCGAGAAATTCCTGTTGCATCTGAAAGCAGAAACTCGCCCGATTACAACGGTATGTGTGTTTTTGCCGTAGGCCATCGTAGTTATTGGTTTCGAGTATCAGACTTGCGAAAATTTTGATGGTTTCTCAACCATTCCTTAAATTCAAACTACCATATCTCGCGAACGGATTGACGAACTCGAGAAATTCCTCTTGCATCTGAAAGTAAAAGCTTGCCCGATTACAACGGTATGTGTATTTTTCTCCTAGACGATTGTAGTTATTGGTTTCGAGTGTCAGACTTCCGATAATTTTGATGGTTTCTCAACCATTCCTTAATTTCAAGCTCCCATATCTCGCGAACGGATTGACGAACTCGAGAAATTCCTGTTGCATCTGAAACCAGAAACACGCCCGATTACAACGGTATGTGTATTTTTGCCCTAGGCCATCGTAGTTATTGGTTCGAGTATCAGACTTGCGTAAATTTTGATAGTTTCTCAACCATTCCTTAACTTCAAGCTCCCATATCTCGCGAACGGATTGACGAACTCGAGAAATTCCTGTTGCATCTGAAAGCAGAAACACGCCCGATTACAACGGTATGTGTATTTTAGACCTAGGCCATCGTAGTTATTGGTTTCGAGTATCAGACTTGCGAAAATTTTGATGGTTTCTCAACCATTCCTTAAATTCAAACTCCCATATCTCGCGAACGGATTGACGAACTCGAGAAATTCCTCTTGCATCTGAAAGTAAAAACTTGCCCGATTTCAATGGTGTGTGTACTTTTCCCCTAGGCCATTCCAGTTATTGGTTTCGATTATCAGACTTAAGAAAATTTTGTGGTTTCTCAACCATTCCTTAACTTCAGGCTAACATATCTCGCGAACGGATTGACGAACTCGAGAAATTCCTGTTGCATCTGAAAGCAGAAACTCGCCCGATTACAACGGTATGTGTGTTTTTGCCGTAGGCCATCGTAGTTATTGGTTTCGAGTATCAGACTTGCGAAAATTTTGATGGTTTCTCAACCATTCCTTAAATTCAAACTCCCATATCTCGCGAACGGATTGACGAACTCCAGAAATTCCTCTTGCATCTGAAAGTAAAAACTTGCCCGATTTCAATGGTGTGTGTACTTTTCCCCTAGGCCATTCCAGTTATTGGTTTCGATTATCAGACTTAAGAAAATTTTGTGGTTTCTCAACCATTCCTTAACTTCAGGCTAACATATCTCGCGAACGGATTGACGAACTCGAGAAATTCCTGTTGCATCTGAAAGCAGAAACTCGCCCGATTACAACGGTATGTGTGTTTTTGCCGTAGGCCATCGTAGTTATTGGTTTCGAGTATCAGACTTGCGAAAATTTTGATGGTTTCTCAACCATTCCTTAAATTCAAACTCCCATATCTCCCGAACGGATTGACGAACTCGAGAAATTCCTCTTGCATCTGAAAGTAAAAACTTGCCCGATTACAACGGTATGTGTATTTTTCTCCCAGGGCGTTCCAGTTATTGGTTTCGAGTATCAGACTTGCGAAAATTTTGATGGTTTCTCAACCATCTCTTAAATCCAAACTGCGATATTTCTCGAACGGATTGACGATCTCGAGAAATTCCTGTTGCATCTGAAAGAAGAAACTCGCCCGATTACAACGCTATGTGTATTTTTCCCCTAGGCCATTGTAGTTATTGGTTTGGGGTGTTAGACATGCGAAAATTATGATGGTTTCTCAACCATTCCTTAACTTCAAACTCCCATATCTCGCGAACGGATTGACGAACTCGAGAAATTTCTGTTGCATCTGAAAGCAGAAACACGCCCGATTACAGCGGTATGTGTATTCTTGCCCTAGGCCATTGTAGTTATTGGTTTCGTGTATCATACTTGCGAAAATTTTGATGGTTCCTCAACCATTCCTTAACTTCAGGCTCCCATATCTCGCGAACGGATTGACGAACTCGAGAAATTCCTGTTGCATCCGAAAGTAGAAACTCGCCCGAATACAATGGTGTGGGTACTTTTCCCTTAGGCAGTTCCATTTATTGGTTTCGAGTATCAGACTTGCGAAAATTTTCATGGTTTCTCAACGATTCCTTAACTTCAAACTCCCATATCTCGCGAACGGATTGACTTACTCGAGAAATTCCTATTGCATCAGAAAGTAAAAACTCGCCTGATTACAATGGTGTGTGTACTTTTCCCCTAGGCCGTTCCAGTTATTGGTTTCGAGTATCAGACTTGCGAAAATTTGGATGGTTTCTCAACCATTCCTTAAGTTCAAACTACCATATCTCGCGAACCGATTGACGAACTCGAGAAATTCATGTTGCATCTGAAAGTAGAAACTCGCCCGATTACAATGGTGTCTGTACTTTTCCCCTAGGCCATTCCAGTTATTCGTTTCTAGCATCAGAATTACGAAAATTTTGATGGTTTCTCAACCATCTCTTATATCCAAACTCCGATATTTAGCGTACGGATTGACGAACTCGAGAAATTGCTGTTTTATCTGAAAGCAGAAACTCGCCTGATTACAATGGTGTGTGTACTTTTCCCCTAGGCCGTGCCAGTTATTGGTTTCGAGTATCAGACTTGCGAAAATTTTGATGGTTTCTTAACCATTCCTTAACTTCAAACTCCCATATCTCGCGAACGGATTGACGATCTCGAGAAATTCCAGTTTTATCTGAAAGAAGAAACTCGCCCGATTACAAAGCTATGTGTATTTTTCCTCTAGGCCATTGTAGTTATTGGTTTGGGGTGTCAGACTTGCGAAAATTTTGATCGTTTCTCAACCATTCCTTAAGCTCAAACTCCCGTATCTCGCGAACGGATTGATGAACTCGAGAAATTCCTGCTGCATCTGAAAGTAGAAACTCACGCAATTACAATGGTGTGCGTACTTTTCCCATAGGCCAATCCAGTTATTCGTTTCTAGCATCAGAATTGCGAAAATATTGACGGTTTCTCAACCATCTCTTAAATCCAAACTCAGATATTTGGCGAACGGATTGACGAACCCGAAAAATTTCTGTTACATCTGAAAGTAGAAGCTCGCCCTATTACAATGGTGTGTGTACTTTTCCCCTAGGCCGTTCCAGTTATTGGTTTCGAGTATCAGACTTGCGAAAATTTTGATGGTTTCTCAACCATTCCTTATCTTCAAACTCCCATATCTCGCGAACGGATTGACTAATTCGAGAAATTCCTGTTGCATCTGAAAGCAGATACTCGCCCGATTACAACGGTATGTGTATTTTTCTCCCAGGGCGTTCCAGTTATTGGTTTCGAGTATCAGACTTGCGAAAATTTTGATGGTTTCTCAACCATCTCTTAAATCCAAACTGCGATATTTCTCGAACGGATTGACGATCTCGAGAAATTCCTGTTGCATCTGAAAGAAGAAACTCGCCCGATTACAACGCTATGTGTATTTTTCCCCTAGGCCATTGTAGTTATTGGTTTGGGGTGTTAGACATGCGAAAATTATGATGGTTTCTCAACCATTCCTTAACTTCAAACTCCCATATCTCGCGAACGGATTGACGAACTCGAGAAATTTCTGTTGCATCTGAAAGCAGAAACACGCCCGATTACAGCGGTATGTGTATTCTTGCCCTAGGCCATTGTAGTTATTGGTTTCGTGTATCATACTTGCGAAAATTTTGATGGTTCCTCAACCATTCCTTAACTTCAGGCTCCCATATCTCGCGAACGGATTGACGAACTCGAGAAATTCCTGTTGCATCCGAAAGTAGAAACTCGCCCGAATACAATGGTGTGGGTACTTTTCCCTTAGGCAGTTCCATTTATTGGTTTCGAGTATCAGACTTGCGAAAATTTTCATGGTTTCTCAACGATTCCTTAACTTCAAACTCCCATATCTCGCGAACGGATTGACTTACTCGAGAAATTCCTATTGCATCAGAAAGTAAAAACTCGCCTGATTACAATGGTGTGTGTACTTTTCCCCTAGGCCGTTCCAGTTATTGGTTTCGAGTATCAGACTTGCGAAAATTTGGATGGTTTCTCAACCATTCCTTAAGTTCAAACTACCATATCTCGCGAACCGATTGACGAACTCGAGAAATTCATGTTGCATCTGAAAGTAGAAACTCGCCCGATTACAATGGTGTCTGTACTTTTCCCCTAGGCCATTCCAGTTATTCGTTTCTAGCATCAGAATTACGAAAATTTTGATGGTTTCTCAACCATCTCTTATATCCAAACTCCGATATTTAGCGTACGGATTGACGAACTCGAGAAATTGCTGTTTTATCTGAAAGCAGAAACTCGCCTGATTACAATGGTGTGTGTACTTTTCCCCTAGGCCGTTCCAGTTATTGGTTTCGAGTATCAGACTTGCGAAAATTTTGATGGTTTCTTAACCATTCCTTAACTTCAAACTCCCATATCTCGCGAACGGATTGACGATCTCGAGAAATTCCAGTTTTATCTGAAAGAAGAAACTCGCCCGATTACAAAGCTATGTGTATTTTTCCTCTAGGCCATTGTAGTTATTGGTTTGGGGTGTCAGACTTGCGAAAATTTTGATCGTTTCTCAACCATTCCTTAAGCTCAAACTCCCGTATCTCGCGAACGGATTGATGAACTCGAGAAATTCCTGCTGCATCTGAAAGTAGAAACTCACGCTATTACAATGGTGTGCGTACTTTTCCCATAGGCCAATCCAGTTATTCGTTTCTAGCATCAGAATTGCGAAAATATTGACGGTTTCTCAACCATCTCTTAAATCCAAACTCGGATATTTGGCGAACGGATTGACGAACCCGAAAAATTTCTGTTACATCTGAAAGTAGAAGCTCGCCCTATTACAATGGTGTGTGTACTTTTCCCCTAGGCCGTTCCAGTTATTGGTTTCGAGTATCAGACTTGCGAAAATTTTGATGGTTTCTCAACCATTCCTTATCTTCAAACTCCCATATCTCGCGAACGGATTGACTAATTCGAGAAATTCCTGTTGCATCTGAAAGCAGATACTCGCCCGATTACAACGGTATGTGTATTTTTCCCCTAGGCTATTGTAGTTATTGGTTTGGAGTATCAGACTTGCGAAAATTTTTATGGTTTCTCAACTATTCCTTAACATCAAACTCCCATATCTCGCGAACACATTGACGAACTCGAGAAATTCCTGTTGTGTCTGAAAGTAGAAACTGGCCTGATTACAATGGTGTGTGTACTTTTCCCCTAGGCCATTCCAGTTATTGGTTTCGTGTATCAGACCAGCGAAAATTTTGATGGTTTCTCAACCATTCCTTGACCTCAAACTCCCATATCTCGCGAACGGATTGACGAACTCGAGAATTTCCTATTGCATGTGAAAGTAGAAATCGCCCGATTACAACGGTATGTGTATTTTTCCCGTAGGCTTCTGTAGTTATTGGTTTCGAGTATCAGACTTGCGAAAATTTTGATGGTTTCTCAACCATTCCTTAAGCTCAAACTCCCATATCTCACGAACGGATTGACCAACTCGAGAAATTCCTGTTGCATCTGAAAGTAGAAACTCGCCCGATTACAACGGTATGTGCATTTTTGCCCTAGGCCATAGTAGTTATTGGTTTCGAATATCAGACTTGCGAAAATTTTGATGGTTTCTCAAGCATTCCTTAACTTCAAGCTCCCATATCTCATGAACGGATTGACGAACTCGAGAAATTCCTCTTGCATCTGAAAGTAGAAACTCGCCCGATTACATTGGTGTGTGTACTTTTCCCCTAGGCCGTTCCAGTTTTTGGTTTCGAGTTTCAGACTTAAGAAAATTTTGTGGTTTCTCAACCATTCCTTAACTTCAGACTACCATATCTCGCGAACGGATTGACGAACTCGAGAAATTCCTGTTGCATCTGAAAGCAGAAACTCGCCCGATTACAACGGTATGTGTGTTTTTGCCGTAGGCCATCGTAGTTATTGGTTTCGAGTATCAGACTTGCGAAAATTTTGATGGTTTCTCAACCATTCCTTAAATTCAAACTACCATATCTCGCGAACGGATTGACGAACTCGAGAAATTCCTCTTGCATCTGAAAGTAAAAGCTTGCCCGATTACAACGGTATGTGTATTTTTCTCCTAGACGATTGTAGTTATTGGTTTCGAGTGTCAGACTTCCGATAATTTTGATGGTTTCTCAACCATTCCTTAATTTCAAGCTCCCATATCTCGCGAACGGATTGACGAACTCGAGAAATTCCTGTTGCATCTGAAACCAGAAACACGCCCGATTACAACGGTATGTGTATTTTTGCCCTAGGCCATCGTAGTTATTGGTTTCGAGTATCAGACTTGCGTAAATTTTGATAGTTTCTCAACCATTCCTTAACTTCAAGCTCCCATATCTCGCGAACGGATTGACGAACTCGAGAAATTCCTGTTGCATCTGAAAGCAGAAACACGCCCGATTACAACGGTATGTGTATTTTAGACCTAGGCCATCGTAGTTATTGGTTTCGAGTATCAGACTTGCGAAAATTTTGATGGTTTCTCAACCATTCCTTAAATTCAAACTCCCATATCTCGCGAACGGATTGACGAACTCGAGAAATTCCTCTTGCATCTGAAAGTAAAAACTTGCCCGATTTCAATGGTGTGTGTACTTTTCCCCTAGGCCATTCCAGTTATTGGTTTCGATTATCAGACTTAAGAAAATTTTGTGGTTTCTCAACCATTCCTTAACTTCAGGCTACCATATCTCGCGAACGGATTGACGAACTAGAGAAATTCCTGTTGCATCTGAAAGCAGAAACTCGCCCGATTACAACGGTATGTGTGTTTTTGCCGTAGGCCATCGTAGTTATTGGTTTCGAGTATCAGACTTGCGAAAATTTTGATGGTTTCTCAACCATTCCTTAAATTCAAACTCCCATATCTCCCGAACGGATTGACGAACTCGAGAAATTCCTCTTGCATCTGAAAGTAAAAACTAGCCCGATTACAACGGTATGTGTATTTTTCTCCCAGGGCGTTCCAGTTATTGGTTTCGAGTATCAGACTTGCGAAAATTTTGATGATTTCTCAACCATCTCTTAAATCCAAACTGCGATATTTCTCGAACGGATTGACGATCTCGAGAAATTCCTGTTGCATCTGAAAGAAGAAACTCGCCCGATTACAACGCTATGTGTATTTTTCCCCTAGGCCATTGTAGTTATTGGTTTGGGGTGTTAGACTTGCGAAAATTATGATGGTTTCTCAACCATTCCTTAACTTCAAACTCCCATATCTCGCGAACGGATTGACGAACTCGAGAAATTTCTGTTGCATCTGAAAGCAGAAACACGCCCAATTACAGCGGTATGTGTATTCTTGCCCTAGGTCATTGTAGTTATTGGTTTCGTGTATCATACTTGCGAAAATTTTGATGGTTCCTCAACCATTCCTTAACTTCAGGCTCCCATATCTCGCGAACGGATTGACGAACTCGAGAAATTCCTGTTGCATCCGAAAGTAGAAACTCGCCCGAATACAATGGTGTGGGTACTTTTCCCCTAGGCCATTCCAGTTATTCGTTTCTAGCATCAGAATTACGAAAATTTTGATGGTTTCTCAACCATCTCTTATATCCAAACTCCGATATTTAGCGTACGGATTGACGAACTCGAGAAATTGCTGTTTTATCTGAAAGCAGAAACTCGCCTGATTACAATGGTGTGTGTACTTTTCCCCTAGGCCGTTCCAGTTATTGGTTTCGAGTATCAGACTTGCGAAAATTTTGATGGTTTCTTAACCATTCCTTAACTTCAAACTCCCATATCTCGCGAACGGATTGACGATCTCGAGAAATTCCAGTTTTATCTGAAAGAAGAAACTCGCCCGATTACAAAGCTATGTGTATTTTTCCTCTAGGCCATTGTAGTTATTGGTTTGGGGTGTCAGACTTGCGAAAATTTTGATCGTTTCTCAACCATTCCTTAAGCTCAAACTCCCGTATCTCGCGAACGGATTGATGAACTCGAGAAATTTCTGTTGCATCTGAAAGTAGAAACTCGCCCAATTACAATGGTGTGTGTACTTTTCCCCTAGGCCATTCCAGTTATTCTTTTCTAGCATCAGAATTGCGAAAATATTGACGGTTTCTCAACCATCCCTTAAATCCAAACTCCGATATTTGGCGAACGCATTGACGAACCCGAAAAATTTTTGTTACATCTGAAAGTAGAATCTCTCCCGAATCCAACGGTATGTGTATTTTTACCCTTGGCCGTTCCAGTTATTGGTTTCGAGTATCAGACTTGCGAAAATTTTGATGGGTTCTAAACCATTCTTTAAATTAAAACTCTCATATCTCGCGAACGGATTGACGAACTCGGGAAATTCCTGTTGCATCTGAAACAGAAACTCACCCGATTACAACGGTATGTGTATTTTCCCCCTAGGCCATTGTAGTTATTGGTTTCGTGTGTTAGACTTGCGAAAATTATGATGGTTTCTCAACCATTCCTTAACTTCAAACTCCCATATCTCGCGAACGGATTGACGAACTCGAGACATTTCTGTTGCATCTGAAAGCAGAAACACGCCCGATTACAACGGTATATGTATTCTTGCCCTAGGCCATCGTAGTTATTGGTTTCGTGTATCATACTTGCGAAAATATTGATGGTTTCTCAACCATTCCTAAATTTCAAAGTCCCATATCTCCCGAACGGATTGACGAACTCGAGAAATTCCTGTTGCATCTGAAAGTAGAAGCTCGCCCAATTACAATGGTGTGTGTACTTTTCCCCTGGGCCATTCCAGTTATTCTTTTCTAGCATCAGAATTGCGAAAATATTGACGGTTTCTCAACCATCCCTTAAATCCAAACTCCGATATTTGGCGAACGCATTGACGAACCCGAAAAATTTCTGTTGCATCTGAAAGTAGAATCTCTCCCGATTCCAACGGTATGTGTATTTTTCCCCTAGGCCGTTCCAGTTATTGGTTTCGAGTATCAGACTTGCGAAAATTTTGATGGTTTCTCAACCATTCCTTAAATTCAAACTACCATATCTCGCGAACGGATTGACGAACTCGAGAAATTCCTCTTGCATCTGAAAGTAAAAGCTTGCCCGATTACAACGGCATGTGTATTTTTCTCCTAGACGATTGTAGTTATTGGTTTCGAGTGTCAGACTTCCGATAATTTTGATGGTTTCTCAACCATTCCTTAATTTCAAGCTCCCATATCTCGCGAACGGATTGACGAACTCGAGAAATTCCTGTTGCATCTGAAACCAGAAACACGCCCGATTACAACGGTATGTGTATTTTTGCCCTAGGCCATCGTAGTTATTGGTTTCGAGTATCAGACTTGCGTAAATTTTGATAGTTTCTCAACCATTCCTTAACTTCAAGCTCCCATATCTCGCGAACGGATTGACGAACTCGAGAAATTCCTGTTGCATCTGAAAGCAGAAACACGCCCGATTACAACGGTATGTGTATTTTAGCCCTAGGCCATCGTAGTTATTGGTTTCGAGTATCAGACTTGCGAAAATTTTGATGGTTTCTCAACCATTCCTTAAATTCAAACTCCCATATCTCGCGAACGGATTGACGAACTCGAGAAATTCCTCTTGCATCTGAAAGTAAAAACTTGCCCGATTTCAATGGTGTGTGTACTTTTCCCCTAGGCCATTCCAGTTATTGGTTTCGATTATCAGACTTAAGAAAATTTTGTGATTTCTCAACCATTCCTTAACTTCAGACTACCATATCTCGCGAACGGATTGACGAACTCGAGAAATTCCTGTTGCATCTGGAAGCAGAAACTCGCCCGATTACAACGGTATGTGTGTTTTTGCCGTAGGCCATCGTAGTTATTGGTTTCGAGTATCAGACTTGCGAAAATTTTGATGGTTTCTCAACCATCTCTTAAATCCAAACTGCGATATTTCTCGAACGGATTGACGATCTCGAGAAATTCCTGTTGCATCTGAAAGAAGAAACTCGCCCGATTACAACGCTATGTGTATTTTTCCCCTAGGCCATTGTAGTTATTGGTTTGGGGTGTTAGACTTGCGAAAATTATGATGGTTTCTCAACCATTCCTTAACTTCAAACTCCCATATCTCGCGAACGGATTGACGAACTCGAGAAATTTCTGTTGCATCTGAAAGCAGAAACACGCCCGATTACAGCGGTATGTGTATTCTTGCCCTAGGCCATTGTAGTTATTGGTTTCGAGTATCAGACTTGCGAAAATTTTGATGGTTTCTCAACCATCTCTTAAATCCAAACTGCGATATTTCTCGAACGGATTGACGATCTCGAGAAATTCCTGTTGCATCTGAAAGAAGAAACTCGCCCGATTACAATGCTATGTGTATTTTTCCCCTAGGCCATTGTAGTTATTGGTTTGGGGTGTTAGACTTGCGAAAATTATGATGGTTTCTCAACCATTCCTTAACTTCAAACTCCCATATCTCGCGAACGGATTGACGAACTCGAGAAATTTCTGTTGCATCTGAAAGCAGAAACACGCCCGATTACAGCGGTATGTGTATTCTTGCCCTAGGCCATCGTAGTTATTGGTTTCGTGTATCATACTTGCGAAAATTTTGATGGTTTCTCAACCATTCCTAAATTTCAAAGTCCCATATCTCCCGAACGGATTGACGAACTCGAGAAATTCCTGTTGCATCTGAAAGTAGAAGCTCGCCCTATTACAATGGTGTGTGTACTTTTCCCTAGGCCGTTCCAGTTATTGGTTTCGAGTATCAGACTTGCGAAAATTTTGATGGTTTCTCAACCATTCCTTATATTCAAACTCCCATATCTCGCGAACGGATTGACTAATTCGAGAAATTCCTGTTGCATCTGAAAGCAGATACTCGCCCGATTACAACGGTATGTGTATTTTTCCCTAGGCTATTGTAGTTATTGGTTTCGAGTATCAGACTTGCGAAAATTTTTATGGTTTCTCAACTATTCCTTAACTTCAAACTCCCATATCTCGCGAACGGATTGACGAACTCGAGAAATTTCTGTTGCATCTGAAAGCAGAAACACGCCCGATTACAACGGTATATGTATTCTTGCCCTAGGCCATCGTAGTTATTGGTTTCGTGTATCATACTTGCGAAAATATTGATGGTTTCTCAACCATTCCTAAATTTCAAAGTCCCATATCTCCCGAACGGATTGACGAACTCGAGAAATTCCTGTTGCATCTGAAAGTAGAAGCTCGCCCAATTACAATGGTGTGTGTACTTTTCCCCTGGGCCATTCCAGTTATTCTTTTCTAGCATCAGAATTGCGAAAATATTGACGGTTTCTCAACCATCCCTTAAATCCAAACTCCGATATTTGGCGAACGCATTGACGAACCCGAAAAATTTCTGTTGCATCTGAAAGTAGAATCTCTCCCGATTCCAACGGTATGTGTATTTTTCCCCTAGGCCGTTCCAGTTATTGGTTTCGAGTATCAGACTTGCGAAAATTTTGATGGTTTCTCAACCATTCCTTAAATTCAAACTACCATATCTCGCGAACGGATTGACGAACTCGAGAAATTCCTCTTGCATCTGAAAGTAGAAGCTTGCCCGATTACAACGCTATGTGTATTTTTCCCCTAGGCCATTGTAGTTATTGGTTTGGGGTGTTAGACTTGCGAAAATTATGATGGTTTCTCAACCATTCCTCAACTTCAAACTCCCATATCTCGCGAACGGATTGACGAACTCGAGAAATTTCTGTTGCATCTGAAAGCAGAAACACGCCCGATTACAGCGGTATGTGTATTCTTGCCCTAGGCCATTGTAGTTATTGGTTTCGTGTATCATACTTGCGAAAATTTTGATGGTTCCTCAACCATTCCTTAACTTCAGGCTCCCATATCTCGCGAACGGATTGACGAACTCGAGAAATTCCTGTTGCATCCGAAAGTAGAAACTCGCCCGAATACAATGGTGTGGGTACTTTTCCCTTAGGCAGTTCCATTTATTGGTTTCGAGTATCAGATTTGCGAAAATTTTCATGGTTTCTCAACGATTCCTTAACTTCAAACTCCCATATCTCGCGAACGGATTGACTTACCCGAGAAATTCCTATTGCATCTGAAAGTAAAAACTCGCCTGAATACAATGGTGTGTGTACTTTTCCCCTAGGCCGTTCCAGTTATTGGTTTCGAGTATCAGACTTGCGAAAATTTGGATGGTTTCTCAACCATTCCTTAAGTTCAAACTACCATATCTCGCGAACCGATTAACGAACTCGAGAAATTCATGTTGCATCTGAAAGTAGAAACTCGCCCGATTACAATGGTGTCTGTACTTTTCCCCTAGGCCATTCCAGTTATTCGTTTCTAGCATCAGAATTGCGAAAATATTGACGGTTTCTCAACCATCTCTTAAATCCAAACTCCGATATTTGGCGAACGGATTGACGAACCCGAAAAATTTCTGTTACATCTGAAAGTAGAATCTCTCCCGAATCCAACGGTATGTGTATTTTTACCCTTGGCCGTTCCAGTTATTGGTTTCGAGTATCAGACTTGCGAAAATTTTGATGGGTTCTCAACCATTCTTTAAATTAAAACTCTCATATCTCGCGCACGGATTGACGAACTCGGGAAATTCCTGTTGCATCTGAAAGCAGAAACTCACCCGATTACAACGGTATGTGTATTTTCCCCCTAGGCCATTGTAGTTATTGGTTTCGATTGTTAGACTTGCGAAAATTATGATGGTTTCTCAACCATTCCTTAACTTCAAACTCCAATATCTCGTGAACGGATTGACGAACTCGAGAAATTTCTGTTGCATCTGAAAGCAGAAACACGCCCGATTACAACGGTATATGTATTCTTGCCCTAGACCATCGTAGTTATTGGTTTCATGTATCATACTTGCGAAAATATTGATGGTTTCCCAACCATTCCTAAATTTCAAAGTCCCATATCTCCCGTACGGATTGACGAACTCGAGAAATTCCTGTTGCATCTGAAAGTAGAAACTCGCCCTATTACAATGGTATGTGTATTTTCCCCCTAGGCCATTGTAGTTATTGGTTTCGATTGTTAGACTTGCGAAAATTATGATGGTTTCTCAACCATTCCTTAACTTCAAACTCCCATATCTCGTGAACGGATTGACGAACTCGAGAAATTTCTGTTGCATCTGAAAGCAGAAACACGCCCGATTACAACGGTATATGTATTCTTGCCCTAGGCCATCGTAGTTATTGGTTTCATGTATCATACTTGCGAAAATATTGATGGTTTCCCAACCATTCCTAAATTTCAAAGTCCCATATCTCCCGTACGGATTGACGAACTCGAGAAATTCCTGTTGCATCTGAAAGTAGAAGCTCGCCCTATTACAATGGTGTGTGTACTTTTCCCCTAGGCCGTTCCAGTTATTGGTTTCAAGTATCAGACTTGCGAAAATTTTGATGGTTTCTCAACCATTCCTTATCTTCAAACTCCCATATCTCGCGAACGGATTGACTAATTCGAGAAATTCCTGTTGCATCTGAAAGCAGAAACTCGCCCGAATACAATGGTGTGGGTACTTTTCCCTTAGGCCGTTCCAGTTATAGGTTTCGAGTATCAGACTTGCGAAAATTTTCATGGTTTCTCAACCATTCCTTAACTTCAAACTCCCATATCTCGCGAACGGATTGACGAACTCGTGAAATTCCTGTTGCATCTGAAAGCAGATACTCGCCCGATTACAACGGTATGTGTATTTGTCCCCTAGGCTATTGTAGTTGTTGGTTTCGAGTGTCAGACTTGCGAAAATTTTGATTGTTTCTCAACCTTTCCTTAACTTCAGGCTCCCATATCTCGCGAACGGATTGACGAACTCGAGAAATTCCTGTTGCATCCGAAAGTAGAAACTCGCCCGAATACAATGGTGTGCGTACTTTTCCCCTAGGCCGTTCCAGTTATTGGTTTCGAGTGTCAGACTTGCGTAAATTTTGATGGTTTCTCAACTATTCCTTAACTTCAAACTCCCATATCTCGCGAACGGATTGACGAACTCGAGAAATTCCTGTTGCATCTGAAAGTAGAAACTCGCCCTATTACAATGGTGTGCGTACTTTTCCCCTAGGCCGTTCCAGTTACTGGTTTCGAGTGTCAGACTTGCGTAAATTTTGATGGTTTCTCAACTATTCCTTAACTTCAAACTCCCATATCTCGCGAACGGATTGACGAACACGAGAAATTCCTGTTGCATCTGAAAGTAGAGACTCGCCCGATTACAATGGTGTGGGTGCTTTTCCCCTAGAGCGTTCCAGTTATTGGTTTCGACTATCAGACTTGCGAAAATTTTGATTGTTTCTCAACCATTCCTTAACTTCAAACTCCCATATCTGGCGAACGGATTGACTAATTCGAGAAATTACTGTTGCATCTGAAAGCAGAAACTCGCCCGATTACAACGGTATGTGTATTTTTCCACTAGGCCATTGTAGTTAATGGTTTCGAGTGTCAGAATTGCGAAAATTTTGATGGTTTCTCAACCATCTCTTAAATCCAAACTCCGATATTTGGCGAACGGATTGACGAACCCGAAAAATTTCTGTTGCATCTGAAAATAGAAACCCTCCCGATTACAACGGTATGTGTATTTTTCCACTAGGCCGTTCCAGTTATTGGTTTCGAGTATCAGACTTGCGAAAATTTTGATGGTTTCTCAACCATTCCTTAACTTCAAACTCCCATATCTCGCGAACGGATTGACGAACTCGAGAAATTCCAGTTTTATCTGAAAACAGAAACTCGCCCGATTACAACGGTATGTGTATTTTTCCCCTAGGCTATTGTAGTTGTTGGTTTCGAGTGTCAGACTTGCGAAAATTTTGATTGTTTCTCAACCATTCCTTAACTTCAGGCTCCCATATCTCGCGAACGGATTGACGAACTCGAGAAATTCCTGTTGCATCCGAAAGTAGAAACTCGCCCGAATACAATGGTGTGGGTACTTTTCCCCTAGGCCGTTCCAGTTATTGGTTTCGAGTGTCAGACTTGCGTAAATTTTGATGGTTTCTCAACTATTCGTTAAATTCAAACTCCCATATCTCGCGAACGGATTGACGAACTCGTGAAATTCCTGTTGCATCTGAAAGCAGATACTCGCCCGATTACAACGGTATGTGTATTTTTCCCCTAGGCTATTGTAGTTGTTGGTTTCGAGTGTCAGACTTGCGAAAATTTTGATTGTTTCTCAACCATTCCTTAACTTCAGGCTCCCATATCTCGCGAACGGATTGACGAACTCGAGAAATTCCTGTTGCATCTGAAAGTAGAGACTCGCCCGATTGCAATGGTGTGGGTGCTTTTCCCCTAGAGCGTTCCAGTTATTGGTTTCGACTATCAGACTTGCGAAAATTTTGATTGTTTCTCAACCATTCCTTAACTTCAAACTCCCATATCTGGCGAACGGATTGACTAATTCGAGAAATTACTGTTGCATCTGAAAGCAGAAACTCGCCCGATTACAACGGTATGTGTATTTTTCCACTAGGCCATAGTAGTTATTCGTTTCGAGTATCAGACGTGCGAAAATTTTGATGGTTTCTCGACCATTCCTTCACTTCAAACTCCCATATCTCGCGAACGGATTGAGGAAATCGAGAAATTCCTGTTGCATCTGAATGTAGAAACACGCCCGATTACAACGGTATCTGTATTTTTCCCCTATGCCATTGTACTTATTGGTTTCGAGTATCAGACTTGCGAATATTTCGATGGTTTCTCAACCATTCTTCAACTTCGAACTCCCATATCTCGCGAACGGATTGACTAACTCGAGAAATTCCTGTTGCATCTGAAAGTAGAAACTCGCTCGATTACAGTGGTGTGAGTACTTTTCTCCTAGGCCATTCCAGTTATTCGTTTCTAGCATCAGAATTGCGAAAATTTTGATGGTTTCTCAACAATCTCTTAACTTCAAACTCCGATATTTCGCGAACGGATTGATGAATCCGAAAAATTTCTGTTGCATCTGAAAGTAGAAACTCTCCCGATTACAACGGTATGTGTATTTTTGCCCTAGGCCATAGTAGTTATTGGTTTCGAGTATCAGACTTGCGAAAATTTTGATGGTTTATCAACCATTCCTTCACTTCAAACTCCTATATCTCGCTAACGGATTAGGGAAATCGAGAAATTCCTGTTGGATCTGAAAGTAGAAACTCGCCCGATTACAACGGTGTGTGTATTTTTCCCCTAGGCCATTGTAGTTATTGATTTCGAGTATCAGACTTGGGAAAATTTTGATGATTTCTCAACCATTCTTCACTTCAAACTCCTATATCTCGCTAACGGATTGAGGAAATCGAGAAATTCCTGTTGCATCTGAGAGTAGAAACTCGCCCGATTACAACGGTGTGTGTATTTTTCCCCTAGGCCATTGTAGTTATTGGTTTCGTGTATCAGACTTGCGAAAATTTTGATGGTTTCTCAACCATTCCTTAACTTCAAACTCCCATATCTCGCGAACGGATTGACTAACTCGAGACATTCCTGTTGCATCTGATAGCAGAAACAAGCCCGACTACAGCGGTGTGTGTATTTTTCCTCTAGGCCGTAGTAGTTATTGGTTTCGAGTATCAGACTTGCGAAAATTTTGATGGTTTCTCAACCATTCCTTCACTTCAAACTCCTATATCTCGCGAACGGATTGACGAACTCGAGAAATTCCTGTTGCATCTGAAAGTAGAAACTCGCCCGATTACAACGGTATGTGTATTTTTCCCCTAGGCCATTCCAGTTATTCGTTTCTAGCATCAGAATTGCGAAAATTTTGATGGTTTCTCAACCATCCCTTAACTTCAAACTCCGATATTTCGCGAACGGATTGACGAATCCGAAAAATTTCTGTTGCATCTGAAAGTAGAAGCTCTCCCGATTACAACGGTATGTGTATTTTTCCCGTAGGCCATTGTAGTCATTGGTTTCGTGAATCAGACTTGCGAAAATTTTGATGGTTTCTCAACCATTCCTTAACTTCAAACTCCCATATCTCGCGAACGGTTTGACTAACTCGAGAAATTCCTGTTGCATCTGATAGCAGAAACACGCCCGACTACAGCGGTATGTGTATTTTTCCTCTAGGCCATAGTAGTTATTGGTTTCGAGTATCAGACTTGCGAAAATTTTGATGGTTTCTCAACCATTCCTTCACTTCAAACTCCTATATCTCGCGAACGGTTTGTGGAAATCGAGAAATTCCTGTTGCATCTGAATGTAGAAACTCGCCCGATTACAACGGTATGTGTGTTTTTCCCCTAGGCCATTGTAGTTATTAGTTTCAAGTATCAGACTTGCGAAAATTTTGATGGTTTCTCAACCATTCCTTAACTTCAAATTCCCATGTCTCGCGAACGGATTGACTAACTAGAGAAATTCCTGTTGCATCTGATAGCAGAAACAAGCCCGACTACAGCGGTATGTGTATTTTTCCTCTAGGCCGTAGTAGTTATTGGTTTCGAGTATCAGACTTGCGAAAATTTTGATGGTTTCTCAACCATTCCTTCACTTCAAACTCCTATATCTCGCGAACGGATTGACGAACTCGAGAAATTCCTGTTGCATCTGAAAGTAGAAACTCGCCCGATTACAACGGTGTGTGTACTTTTCCCCTAGGCCATAGTAGTTATTGATTTCGAGTATCAGACTTGCGAAAATTTTGATGGTTTCTTAAGCGTTCCTTAACTTCAAACTCCCATGTCTCGCTAACGGATTGACGAACTCGAGAAATTCCTGTTGCATCTGATAGCAGAAACAATCCCGACTACAGCGGTATGTGTATTTTTCCTCTAGGCCATAGTAGTTATTGGTTTCGAGTATCAGACTTGCGAAAATTTTGATGGTTTCTCAACCATTCCTTCACTTCAAACTCCTATATCTCGCGAACGGTTTGTGGAAATCGAGAAATTCCTGTTGCATCTGAATGTAGAAACTCGCCTGATTACAACGGTATGTGTGTTTTTCCCCTAGGCCATTGTAGTTAGTCGTTTCAAGTATCAGTCTTGCGAAAATTTTGATGGTTTCTCAACCATTCCTTCGCTTCAAACTCCTATATCTCGCGAACGGATTGAGGAAATCGAGAAATTCCTGTTGCATCTGAATGTAGAAACTCGCCCGATTACAACGGTATCTGTATTTTTCCCCTATGCCATTGTAGTTATTGGTTTCGTGTATCAGACTTGAAAAAATTTTGATGGTTTCTCAACCATTCCTTCACTTCGAACTCCTATATCTCGCGAATGGATTGAGGATATCGACAATTTCCTGTTGCATCTGAAAGTAGAAACTGGTCCGATTGCAACGGTATGTGTATTTTTCCCCTAGGCCATTGTAGTTATTGGTTTCGTGTACCAGACTTGCGAAAATTTGGATGGTTTCTCAACCATTCCTTAACTTCAAACTCCCATATTTCGCGAACGGATTGAGGAAATCGAGAAATTGCTGTTGCATCTGAAAGTAGAAACTCGCCCGTTTAAACGGTATGTCTATTTTTCCCCTAGGCCATTGTAGTTATTGGTTTCGAGTATCAGACTTGCGAATACTTTGATGGGTTCTCAACCATTCCTTCACTTCACACTCCTATATCTCGCGAACGGATTGAGGAAATCGAGAAATTCCTGTTGCATCTGAAAGTAGAAGCTCGCCCGATTAGAACGCTGTGTGTATTTTTCCCCAAGGCCATAGTAGTTATTGGTTTCGTGTACCAGACTTGCGAAAATTTGGATGGTTTCTCAATCATTCCTTAACTTCAAACTCCCATATTTCGCGAACGGATTGAGGAAATCGAGAAATTGCCGTTGCATCTGAAAATAGAAACTCGCCCGATTACAACGGTATGTGTATTTATGCTCTAGGACATAGTAGTTATTCGTTTCGAGTATCAGACTTGCGAATATTTTGATGGTTTCTCAACCATTCCTTAACTTCAAACTCCCATATCTGGCGAACGGATTGACTAATTCGAGAAATTACTGTTGCATCTGAAAGCAGAAACTCGCCCGATTACAACGGTATGTGTATTTTTCCACTAGGCCATAGTAGTTATTCGTTTCGAGTATCAGACGTGCGAAAATTTTGATGGTTTCTCGACCATTCCTTCACTTCAAACTCCCATATCTCGCGAACGGATTGAGGAAATCGAGAAATTCCTGTTGCATCTGAATGTAGAAACACGCCCGATTACAACGGTATCTGTATTTTTCCCCTATGCCATTGTACTTATTGGTTTCGAGTATCAGACTTGCGAATATTTCGATGGTTTCTCAACCATTCTTCAACTTCGAACTCCCATATCTCGCGAACGGATTGACTAACTCGAGAAATTCCTGTTGCATCTGAAAGTAGAAACTCGCTCGATTACAGTGGTGTGAGTACTTTTCTCCTAGGCCATTCCAGTTATTCGTTTCTAGCATCAGAATTGCGAAAATTTTGATGGTTTCTCAACAATCTCTTAACTTCAAACTCCCATATCTCGCGAACGGATTGAGGAAATCGAGAAATTCCTGTTGCATCTGAATGTAGAAATACGCCCGATTACAACGGTATCTGTATTTTTCCCCTATGCCATTGTACTTATTGGTTTCGAGTATCAGACTTGCGAATATTTCGATGGTTTCTCAACCATTCTTCAACTTCGAACTCCCATATCTCGCGAACGGATTGACTAACTCGAGAAATTCCTGTTGCATCTGAAAGTAGAAACTCTCCCGATTACAACGGTATGTGTATTTTTGCCCTAGGCCATAGTAGTTATTGGTTTCGAGTATCAGACTTGCGAAAATTTTGATGGTTTCTTAAGCGTTCCTTAACTTCAAACTCCCATGTCTCGCTAACGGATTGACGAACTCGAGAAATTCCTGTTGCATCTGATAGCAGAAACAATCCCGACTACAGCGGTATGTGTATTTTTCCTCTAGGCCATAGTAGTTATTGGTTTCGAGTATCAGACTTGCGAAAATTTTGATGGTTTCTCAACCATTCCTTCACTTCAAACTCCTATATCTCGCGAACGGTTTGTGGAAATCGAGAAATTCCTGTTGCATCTGAATGTAGAAACTCGCCTGATTACAACGGTATGTGTGTTTTTCCCCTAGGCCATTGTAGTTAGTCGTTTCAAGTATCAGTCTTGCGAAAATTTTGATGGTTTCTCAACCATTCCTTCGCTTCAAACTCCTATATCTCGCGAACGGATTGAGGAAATCGAGAAATTCCTGTTGCATCTGAATGTAGAAACTCGCCCGATTACAACGGTATCTGTATTTTTCCCCTATGCCATTGTAGTTATTGGTTTCGTGTATCAGACTTGAAAAAATTTTGATGGTTTCTCAACCATTCCTTCACTTCGAACTCCTATATCTCGCGAATGGATTGAGGATATCGACAATTTCCTGTTGCATCTGAAAGTAGAAACTGGTCCGATTGCAACGGTATGTGTATTTTTCCCCTAGGCCATTGTAGTTATTGGTTTCGTGTACCAGACTTGCGAAAATTTGGATGGTTTCTCAACCATTCCTTAACTTCAAACTCCCATATTTCGCGAACGGATTGAGGAAATCGAGAAATTGCTGTTGCATCTGAAAGTAGAAACTCGCCCGTTTAAACGGTATGTCTATTTTTCCCCTAGGCCATTGTAGTTATTGGTTTCGAGTATCAGACTTGCGAATACTTTGATGGGTTCTCAACCATTCCTTCACTTCACACTCCTATATCTCGCGAACGGATTGAGGAAATCGAGAAATTCCTGTTGCATCTGAAAGTAGAAGCTCGCCCGATTAGAACGCTGTGTGTATTTTTCCCCAAGGCCATAGTAGTTATTGGTTTCGTGTACCAGACTTGCGAAAATTTGGATGGTTTCTCAATCATTCCTTAACTTCAAACTCCCATATTTCGCGAACGGATTGAGGAAATCGAGAAATTGCCGTTGCATCTGAAAATAGAAACTCGCCCGATTACAACGGTATGTGTATTTATGCTCTAGGACATAGTAGTTATTCGTTTCGAGTATCAGACTTGCGAATATTTTGATGGTTTCTCAACCATTCCTTAACTTCAAACTCCCATATCTGGCGAACGGATTGACTAATTCGAGAAATTACTGTTGCATCTGAAAGCAGAAACTCGCCCGATTACAACGGTATGTGTATTTTTCCACTAGGCCATAGTAGTTATTCGTTTCGAGTATCAGACGTGCGAAAATTTTGATGGTTTCTCGACCATTCCTTCACTTCAAACTCCCATATCTCGCGAACGGATTGAGGAAATCGAGAAATTCCTGTTGCATCTGAATGTAGAAACACGCCCGATTACAACGGTATCTGTATTTTTCCCCTATGCCATTGTACTTATTGGTTTCGAGTATCAGACTTGCGAATATTTCGATGGTTTCTCAACCATTCTTCAACTTCGAACTCCCATATCTCGCGAACGGATTGACTAACTCGAGAAATTCCTGTTGCATCTGAAAGTAGAAACTCGCTCGATTACAGTGGTGTGAGTACTTTTCTCCTAGGCCATTCCAGTTATTCGTTTCTAGCATCAGAATTGCGAAAATTTTGATGGTTTCTCAACAATCTCTTAACTTCAAACTCCCATATCTCGCGAACGGATTGAGGAAATCGAGAAATTCCTGTTGCATCTGAATGTAGAAATACGCCCGATTACAACGGTATCTGTATTTTTCCCCTATGCCATTGTACTTATTGGTTTCGAGTATCAGACTTGCGAATATTTCGATGGTTTCTCAACCATTCTTCAACTTCGAACTCCCATATCTCGCGAACGGATTGACTAACTCGAGAAATTCCTGTTGCATCTGAAAGTAGAAACTCTCCCGATTACAACGGTATGTGTATTTTTGCCCTAGGCCATAGTAGTTATTGGTTTCGAGTATCAGACTTGCGAAAATTTTGATGGTTTATCAACCATTCCTTCACTTCAAACTCCTATATCTCGCTAACGGATTGAGGAAATCGAGAAATTCCTGTTGGATCTGAAAGTAGAAACTCGCCCGATTACAACGGTGTGTGTATTTTTCCCCTAGGCCATTGTAGTTATTGATTTCGAGTATCAGACTTGGGAAAATTTTGATGATTTCTCAACCATTCCTTCACTTCAAACTCCTATATCTCGCTAACGGATTGAGGAAATCGAGAAATTCCTGTTGCATCTGAGAGTAGAAACTCGCCCGATTACAACGGTGTGTGTATTTTTCCCCTAGGCCATTGTAGTTATTGGTTTCGTGTATCAGACTTGCGAAAATTTTGATGGTTTCTCAACCATTCCTTAACTTCAAACTCCCATATCTCGCGAACGGATTGACTAACTCGAGACATTCCTGTTGCATCTGATAGCAGAAACAAGCCCGACTACAGCGGTGTGTGTATTTTTCCTCTAGGCCGTAGTAGTTATTGGTTTCGAGTATCAGACTTGCGAAAATTTTGATGGTTTCTCAACCATTCCTTCACTTCAAACTCCTATATCTCGCGAACGGATTGACGAACTCGAGAAATTCCTGTTGCATCTGAAAGTAGAAACTCGCCCGATTACAACGGTATGTGTATTTTTCCCCTAGGCCATTCCAGTTATTCGTTTCTAGCATCAGAATTGCGAAAATTTTGATGGTTTCTCAACCATCCCTTAACTTCAAACTCCGATATTTCGCGAACGGATTGACGAATCCGAAAAATTTCTGTTGCATCTGAAAGTAGAAGCTCTCCCGATTACAACGGTATGTGTATTTTTCCCGTAGGCCATTGTAGTCATTGGTTTCGTGAATCAGACTTGCGAAAATTTTGATGGTTTCTCAACCATTCCTTAACTTCAAACTCCCATATCTCGCGAACGGTTTGACTAACTCGAGAAATTCCTGTTGCATCTGATAGCAGAAACACGCCCGACTACAGCGGTATGTGTATTTTTCCTCTAGGCCATAGTAGTTATTGGTTTCGAGTATCAGACTTGCGAAAATTTTGATGGTTTCTCAACCATTCCTTCACTTCAAACTCCTATATCTCGCGAACGGTTTGTGGAAATCGAGAAATTCCTGTTGCATCTGAATGTAGAAACTCGCCCGATTACAACGGTATGTGTGTTTTTCCCCTAGGCCATTGTAGTTATTAGTTTCAAGTATCAGACTTGCGAAAATTTTGATGGTTTCTCAACCATTCCTTAACTTCAAACTCCCATGTCTCGCGAACGGATTGACTAACTCGAGAAATTCCTGTTGCATCTGATAGCAGAAACAAGCCCGACTACAGCGGTATGTGTATTTTTCCTCTAGGCCGTAGTAGTTATTGGTTTCGAGTATCAGACTTGCGAAAATTTTGATGGTTTCTCAACCATTCCTTCACTTCAAACTCCTATATCTCGCGAACGGATTGACGAACTCGAGAAATTCCTGTTGCATCTGAAAGTAGAAACTCGCCCGATTACAACGGTGTGTGTATTTTTCCCATAGGCCATTGTAGTTATTGGTTTCGTGTATCAGACTTGCGAAAATTTTGATGGTTTCTCAACCATTCCTTAACTTCAAAGTCCCATATCTCGCGAACGGATTGACTAACTCGAGAAATTCCTGTTGCATCTGATAGCAGAAACAATCCCGACTACAGCGGTATGTGTATTTTTCCTCTAGGCCATAGTAGTTATTGGTTTCGAGTATCAGACTTGCGAAAATTTTGATGGTTTCTCAACCATTCCTTCACATCAAACTCCTATATCTCGCGAACGGTTTGTGGAAATCGAGAAATTCCTGTTGCATCTGAATGTACAAACTCGCCTGATTACAACGGTATGTGTGTTTTTCCCCTAGGCCATTGTAGTTAGTCGTTTCAAGTATCAGTCTTGCGAAAATTTTGATGGTTTCTCAACCATTCCTTCGCTTCAAACTCCTATATCTCGCGAACGGATTGAGGAAATCGAGAAATTCCTGTTGCATCTGAATGTAGAAACTCGCCCGATTACAACGGTATCTGTATTTTTCCCCTATGCCATTGTAGTTATTGGTTTCGTGTATCAGACTTGAAAAAATTTTGATGGTTTCTCAACCATTCCTTCACTTCGAACTCCTATATCTCGCGAATGGATTGAGGATATCGACAATTTCCTGTTGCATCTGAAAGTAGAAACTGGTCCGATTGCAACGGTATGTGTATTTTTCCCCTAGGCCATTGTAGTTATTGGTTTCGTGTACCAGACTTGCGAAAATTTGGATGGTTTCTCAACCATTCCTTAACTTCAAACTCCCATATTTCGCGAACGGATTGAGGAAATCGAGAAATTGCTGTTGCATCTGAAAGTAGAAACTCGCCCGTTTAAACGGTATGTCTATTTTTCCCCTAGGCCATTGTAGTTATTGGTTTCGAGTATCAGACTTGCGAATACTTTGATGGGTTCTCAACCATTCCTTCACTTCACACTCCTATATCTCGCGAACGGATTGAGGAAATCGAGAAATTCCTGTTGCATCTGAAAGTAGAAGCTCGCCCGATTAGAACGCTGTGTGTATTTTTCCCCAAGGCCATAGTAGTTATTGGTTTCGTGTACCAGACTTGCGAAAATTTGGATGGTTTCTCAATCATTCCTTAACTTCAAACTCCCATATTTCGCGAACGGATTGAGGAAATCGAGAAATTGCCGTTGCATCTGAAAATAGAAACTCGCCCGATTACAACGGTATGTGTATTTATGCTCTAGGACATAGTAGTTATTCGTTTCGAGTATCAGACTTGCGAATATTTTGATGGTTTCTCAACCATTCCTTAACTTCAAACTCCCATATCTCGCGAACGGATTGACGAACTCGAGAAATTCTTGTTGCATCTGAAAGAAGAAACTCGCCTGATTACAACGGTATGCGTACTTTTCCCCTAGGCCATTCCAGTTATGGGTTTCGAGTATCAGACTTGCGAAAATTTTGATGGTTTCTCAACCATTCCTTAACTTCAAACTCCCATTTCTCGCGAACGGATTGACGAACTCGAGAAATTCCTGTTGCATCTGAAAGTAGAAACTCGCCCGATTACAACGGTATGTGCCTTTTTCCCCTAGCCCTTTGTAGTTATTGGTTTCGAGTATCAGACTTGCGAAAATTTTGACGGTTTCTCAACCATTCCTTATTTTCACACTTCCATATCTCGCGAACGGATTGACGAACTCGAGAATTTCCTATTGCATCTGAAAGCAGAAACTCGCCCTATTACAACGGTATGTGTATTTTTCCCCTAGGCCGTTCCAGTAATTGGTTTCGAGTAACAGAATTGCGAAAATTTTGATTGTTTCTGAAACATTCCTTAACTTCAAACTCCCATATCTCGCGAACGGATTGACTAACTCGAGAAATTCCTGCTGCATCTGAAAGTAGAAACTCGCCCGATTACAATGGTGCGAGTGCTTTTCCCCTAGGCCGTTCCAGTTTTGGTTTCGAGTATCAGACTTGCGAAAATATTGATAGTTTCTCAACCATTCCTTAACTTCAAACTCCCATACTATATCTCGCGAATGGATTGACTAACTCGAGAAATTCCTCTTGCATCTGAAAGTAGAAACTCGCCCGATTACAATGGTGAGTGTACTTTTCCCCTAGTCCGTTCCAGTTATTGGTTTCGAGTATCAGACTTGCGAAAATATTGATGGTTTCTCTACCATTCCTTAACTTCAAACTCCCATATCTCGCGAACGGATTGACTAACTCGAGAAATTCCTCTTGCATCTGAAAGTAGAAACTCGCCCGATTACAATGGTGTGTGTACTTTTCCCCTAGGCCGTTCCAGTTATTGGTTTCGAGTATCAGACTTGCGAAAATTTTGATAGTTTCTCAACCATTCCTTAAGTTCAAACTCCCATGTCTCGCGAACAGGATGACGAACTCGAGAAATTCCTGTTGCATCTGAAAGTAGAAACTCGCCAGATTACAATGGTGTGAGTACTTTTCCCCTAGGCCAATCCAGTTACTCGTTTCGGGTATCAGACTTGCAAAAATTTTGATGGTTTCTCAACAATTGCTTAACTTCAAACTCCCATATCTCGCGAACGGATTGACTAACTCGAGAAATTCCTGTTGCATCTGAAAGCAGAGACTCGCCCGATTACAGAGGTATGTGTATTTTTCCCCAAGGCCATAGTAGTTATTGGTTTCGTGTATCAGACTTGCGAAAATTTGGATGGTTCCTCAACCATTCCTTAACTTCAAACTCCCATATCTCGCGAACGGATTGACTAATTCGGGAAATTCCTGTTGCACCTGAAAGTAGAAACTCGCTCGATTACAACGGTATGTGTATTTTTCCCCTAGGCCATTGTAGTTATTGGTTTCGAGTATCAGACTTGCGAATATTTTGATGGGTTCTCAACCATTCCTTCACTTCAAACTCCTATATCTTGCGATCGGATTGAGGAATTCGAAAAATTCCTCTTGCATCTGAAAGTAGAAACTCGCCCGATTACAACGGTATGTGTATTTTTCCCCAAGGCCATAGCAGTTATTGGTTTCGTGTACCAGACTTGCGAAAATTTGGATGGTTTCTCAACCATTCCTTAACTTCAAACTCCCATACTTCGCGAACGGATTGAGGAGATCGAGAAATTGCTGTTGCATCTGAAAGTAGAAACTCGCCCGATTACAACGGTATGTGTATTTATACTCCAGGACATAGTAGTTATTTGTTTCGTGTATCAGACTTGCGAATATTTTGATGGGTTCTCAACCATTCCTTAACTTCAAACTCCCATATCTCGCGAACGGATTGACTAACTCGAGAAATTCCTGTTGCATCTGATAACAGAAACAAGCCCGACTACAGCGGTATGTGTATTTTTCCTCTAGGCCATAGTAGTTATTGGTTTCGAGTATCAGACTTGCGAAAATTTTGATGGTTTCTCAACCATTCCTTCACTTCAAACTTCTATATCTCGCGGACGGTTTGTGGAAATCGAGAAATTCCTGTTGCATCTGAATGTAGAAACTCGCCCGATTACAACGGCATGTGTGTTTTTCCCCTAGGCCATTGTAGTTATTGGTTTCGAGTATCAGACGTTCCAAAATTTTGATGGTTTCCCATCCATTCCTTCACTTCAAACTCCCATATCTCGCGAACGGATTGACGAACTCGAGAAATTCCTGTTGCATCTGGAAGCAGAAACTCGCCCGATTAAAACAGTACGTGTATTTTTGCTCTAGGCAATGGTAGTTATTGGTTTCGAGTGTCAGACTTGCGAAAATTTTGATGGTTTCCAAACCATTCCTTCAATTCAAACCACCATATCTCGCGAACGGATTGACTAATTCGGGAAATTCCTGTTGCATCTGAAAGCAGAGACTCGCCCGATTACAGAGGCATGTGTATTTTTTCCCAAGGCCATAGTAGTTATTGGTTTCGTTTATCAGACTTGGGAAAATTTTGATGGTTTCTCGACCATTCCTTAACTTCAAACAACCATATCTCGCGAACGGATTGACGAACTCGAGAAATTCCTGTTGCATCTAAAAGAAGAAACTCGCCCGATAACAAAGGTATGTGTATTTTTCCCCTAGGCCATAGTAGTTATTGGTTTCGAGTATCAGACTTGGGAAAATTTTGATGGTTTCTCGACCATTCCTTAACTTCAAACAACCATATCTCGCGAACGGATTGACTAATTCGGGAAATTCCTGTTTTATCTGAAAGTAGAAACTCGCCCGATTACAGTGGTGTGTGTACTTTTCTCCTAGGCCATTCCAGTTATTCGTTTCTAGCATCAGAATTGCGAAAATTTTGATGGTTTCTCAACAATCTCTTAACTTCAAACTCCGATATTTCGCGAACGGATTGACGAATCCGAAAAATTTCTGTTGCTTCTGAAAGTAGAAACTCTCCCGATTACAACGGTATGTGTATTTTTGCCCTAGGCCATAGTAGTTATTGGTTTCGAGTATCAGACTTGCGAAAATTTGGATGGTTTCTCAACCATTCCTTAACTTCAAACTCCCATATCTCGCGAACGGATTGATTAATTCGGGAAATTCCTGTTGCACCTGAAAGTAGAAACTCGCTCGATTACAACGGTATGTGTATTTATGTTCTAGGACATAGTAGTTATTCGTTTCGAGTATCAGACTTGCAAAAATTTTGATGGTTTCTCGACCATTCCTTCACTTCAAACTCCTATATCTCGCGAACGGTTTGTGGAAATCGAGAAATTCCTGTTGCATCTGAAAGAAGAAACTCGCCCGATTACAACGGTATGTGTATTTATGCTCTAGGACATAGTAGTTATTCGTTTCGAGTATCAGACTTGCAAAAATTTTCATGGTTTCTCAACCATTCCTTAACTTCAATCTCCTATATCTCGTGAACGGAATGAGGAAATCGAGAAACTCCTGTTGCATCTGAAAGTAGAAACTCGCCCGATTACCACGGTGTGTGTATTTTTCCCCTAGGCCATTGTAGTTATTGGTTTCGAGTATCAGACTTGCGAATATTTTGATGGTTTCTCAACCATTCTTCAACTTCGAACTCCCTTATCTCGCGAACGGATTGACTAACTCGAGAAATGGCTGTTGCATCTGATAGCAGAAACACGCCCGACTACAGCGGTATGTGTATTTTTCCTCTAGGGCATAGTAGTTATTGGTTTCGTGTATCAGACTTGCGAAAATTTTGATGGTTTCTCAACCATTCCTTAACTTCAAACAACCATATCTCGCGAACGGATTGACTAATTCGGGAAATTCCTGTTGCATCTGAAAGCAGAAGCTCGCCCGATTACTGCGGTATGTGTATTTTTCCCCAAGGCCATAGTAGTTATTTGTTTCGTGTATCAGACTTGCGAATATTTTGATGGGTTCTCAACCATTCCTTCACTTCAAACTCCTATATCTCGCGAACGGTTTGTGGAAATCGAGAAATTCCTGCTGCATCTGAATGTAGAAGCTCGCCCGATTACAACGGTATGTGTGTTTTTCCCCTAGGCCAATGTAGTTATTCGTTTCGAGTATCAGACTTGCGAAAATTTTGATGGTTTCTCAACCATTCCTTAACTTCAAACTCCTATATCTCGCGAACGGATTGAGGAAATCGAGGAATTCCTGTGGCATCTGAAAGTAGAAACTCGCCCGATTACAACGGTATGTGTATTTTTCCTCTAGGCCATTGTAGTTATTGGTTTCGAGTATCAGACTTGCGAATAGTTTGATGCTTTCTCAACCATTCCTTAACTTCAAACTCCTATATCTCGCGAACGGATTGAGGAAATCGAGAAATTCCTGTTGCATCTGAAAGTAGAAACTCGCCCGAATACAACGGTATGTGTATTTTTGCCCTAGGCCATAGTAGTTACTCGTTTCGAGTATCAGACTTGCGAAAATTTTGATGGTTTCTCAACCATTCCTTAATTTCAAACTCCCATATCTCGCGAACGGATTGACGAAATCGAGAAATTCCTGTTGCATCTGAATGTAAAAACTCGCCCGATTACAACGGTATGTGTATTTTTGCCCTAGGCCATAGTAGTTACTCGTTTCGAGTATCAGACTTGCGAAAATTTTGATGGATTCTCACCCATTCCTTCACTTCAAACTCCTATATCTCGCGAAGGGATTGAGGAAATCGAGAAATTCCTGTTGCATCTGAACGTAGAAACTCGCCCGATTACAACGGTATCTGTATTTTTCCCCTAGGCCATTGTAGTTATTGGTTTCGAGTATCAGACATGCGAATATTTTGATGGATTCTCACCCATTCCTTCACTTCAAACTCCGATATTTCGCGAACGGATTGACGAAATCGAGAAATTCCTGTTGCATCTGAAAGTAGAAACTCGCCCGAATAGAACGGTATGTGTATTTTTGCCCTAGGCCATAGTAGTTACTCGTTTCGAGTATCAGACTTGCGAAAATTTTGATGGTTTCTCAACCATTCCTTAATTTCAAACTCCCATATCTCGCGAACGGATTGACGAAATCGAGAAATTCCTGTTGCATCTGAATGTAAAAACTCGCCCGATTACAACGGTATGTGTATTTTTGCCCTAGGCCATAGTAGTTACTCGTTTCGAGTATCAGACTTGCGAAAATTTTGATGGATTCTCAACCATTCCTTCACTTCAAACTCCTATATCTCGCGAAGGGATTGAGGAAATCGAGAAATTCCTGTTGCATCTGAATGTAAAAACTCGCCCGATTACAACGGTATGTGTATTTTTGCTCTAGGACATAGTAATTATTCGTTTCGAGTATCAGACTTGCGAAAATTTTGATGGCTTCTCAACCATTCCTTAACTTCAAACAACCATATCTCGCGAACGGATTGACTAATTCGGGAAATTCCTGTTGCATCTGAAAGCAGAAGCTCGCCCGATTACAGCGGTACGGGTATTTTCCCCCAAGGCCATAGTAGTTATTGGTTTCGTGTATCAGACATGCGAATAATTTGGTGGATTCTCAACCATTCCTTCACATCAAACTCCGATATTTCGCGAACGGATTGACGAAATCGAGAAATTCCTGTTGCATCTGAATGTAGAAACTCGCCCGATTACAACGGTATGTGTATTTTTGCTCTAGGACAGAGTAGTTATTCGTTTCGAGTGTCAGACTTGCAAAAATTTTGATGGTTTCTCAACCATTCCTTCACTTCAAAGTCCTATGTCTCGCGAATGGATTGAGGAAATCGAAAAATTCCTGTTGCATCTGAATGTAGAAACTCGCCCGATTACAACGGTATGTGTATTTTTGCCCTAGGCCATAGTAGTTACTCATTTCGAGTATCAGACTTGCGAAAATTTTGATGGTTTCTCAACCATTCCTTCACTTCAAACTCCGATATTTCGCGGACGGATTGACGAAATCGAGAAATTCCTGTTGCATCTGAAAGTAGAAACTCGCCCGATTACAGCGGTATGTGTATTTTTCCTCTAGGCCATACTAGTTATTCGTTTCGAGTATCAGACTTGCAAAAATTTTGATGGTTTCTCAACCATTCCTTCACTTCACACTCCTATATCTCGCGAACGGATTGAGGAAATCGAGAAATTCCTGTTGCATCTGAAAGTAGAAACTCGCCCGAATACAACGGTATGTGTATTTTTGCCCTAGGCCATAGTAGTTACTCGTTTCGAGTATCAGACTTGCGAAAATTTTGATGGTTTCTCAACCATTCCTTAATTTCAAACTCCCATATCTCGCGAACGGATTGACGAAATCGAGAAATTCCTGTTGCATCTGAATGTAAAAACACGCCCGATTACAACGGTATGTGTATTTTTGCCCTAGGCCATAGTAGTTACTCGTTTCGAGTATCAGACTTGCGAAAATTTTGATGGATTCTCAACCATTCCTTCACTTCAAACTCCTATATCTCGCGAAGGGATTGAGGAAATCGAGAAATTCCTGTTGCATCTGAATGTAGAAACTCGCCCGATTACAACGGTATCTGTATTTTTCCCCTAGGCCATTGTAGTTATTGGTTTCGAGTATCAGGCATGCGAATATTTTGATGGATTCTCACCCATTCCTTCACTTCAAACTCCGATATTTCGCGAACGGATTGACGAAATCGAGAAATTCCTGTTGCATCTGAAAGTAGAAACTCGCCCGATTACAGCGGTATGTGTATTTTTCCTCTAGGGCATAGTAGTTATTGGTTTCGTGTATCAGACTTGCGAAAATTTTGATGGTTTCTCAACCATTCCTTAACTTCAAACAACCATATCTCGCGAACGGATTGACTAATTCGGGAAATTCCTGTTGCATCTGAAAGCAGAAGCTCGCCCGATTACTGCGGTATGTGTATTTTTCCCCAAGGCCATAGTAGTTATTGGTTTCGTGTATCAGACTTGCGAATATTTTGATGGGTTCTCAACCATTCCTTCACTTCAAACTCCTATATCTCGCGAACGGTTTGTGGAAATCGAGAAATTCCTGCTGCATCTGAATGTAGAAGCTCGCCCGATTACAACGGTATGTGTGTTTTTCCCCTAGGCCAATGTAGTTATTCGTTTCGAGTATCAGACTTGCGAAAATTTTGATGGTTTCTCAACCGTTCCTTCACTTCAAACTTCTATATTTCGCGAACGGATTGACGAATCCGAAAAATTTCTGTAGCATATGAAAGCAGAAACTCTCCCGATTAGAACGGTGTGTGTATTTTTGCCCTAGGCCATAGTAGTTATTCTTTTCGAGTATCAGACTTGCGAAAATTTTGATGGTTTCTCAACCATTCCTTCACTTCAAACTCCTATATCTCGCGAACGGATTGAGGAAGTCGAGAGATTCCTGTTGCATCTGAATGTAGAAACTCGCCCGATTACAAAGGTATGTGTATTTTTCCCCTAGGCCATTGTAGTTATTGGTTTCGTGTATCAGACTTGCGAATATTTTGATGGTTTCTCAACCATTCCTTCACTTCAAACTCCTATATCTCGCGAACGGATTGAGGAAATCGAGAAATTCCTGTTGCATCTGAAAGTAGAAACTCGCCCGAATACAACGGTACGTGTATTTTTCCCCAAGGCCATAGTAGTTATTGGTTTCGTGTATCAGACATGCGAATATTTTGATGGATTCTCAACCATTCCTTCACATCAAACTCCGATATTTCGCGAACGGATTGACGAAATCGAGAAATTCCTGTTGCATCTGAATGTCGAAACTCGCCCGATTACAACGGTATGTGTATTTTTGCTCTAGGACAGAGTAGTTATTCGTTTCGAGTGTCAGACTTGCAAAAATTTTGATGGTTTCTCAACCATTCCTTCACTTCAAACTCCTATGTCTCGCGAATGGATTGAGGAAATCGAAAAATTCCTGTTGCATCTGAATGTAGAAACTCGCCCGATTACAACGGTATGTGTATTTTTGCCCTAGGCCATAGTAGTTACTCATTTCGAGTATCAGACTTGCGAAAATTTTGATGGTTTCTCAACCATTCCTTCACTTCAAACTCCGATATTTCGCGAACGGATTGACGAAATCGAGAAATTCCTGTTGCATCTGAAAGTAGAAACTCGCCCGATTACAGAGGTATGTGTATTTTTCCTCTAGGCCATACTAGTTATTCGTTTCGAGTATCAGACTTGCAAAAATTTTGATGGTTTCTCAACCATTCCTTCACTTCACACTCCTATATCTCGCGAACGGATTGAGGAAATCGAGAAATTCCTGTTGCATCTGAAAGTAGAAACTCGCCCGAATACAACGGTATGTGTATTTTTGCCCTAGGCCATAGTAGTTACTCGTTTCGAGAATCAGACTTGCGAAAATTTTGATGGTTTCTCAACCATTCCTTAATTTCAAACTCCCATATCTCGCGAACGGATTGACGAAATCGAGAAATTCCTGTTGCATCTGAATGTAAAAACACGCCCGATTACAACGGTATGTGTATTTTTGCCCTAGGCCATAGTAGTTACTCGTTTCGAGTATCAGACTTGCGAAAATTTTGATGGATTCTCAACCATTCCTTCACTTCAAACTCCTATATCTCGCGAAGGGATTGAGGAAATCGAGAAATTCCTGTTGCATCTGAATGTAGAAACTCGCCCGATTACAACGGTATCTGTATTTTTCCCCTAGGCCATTGTAGTTATTGGTTTCGAGTATCAGACATGCGAATATTTTGATGGATTCTCACCCATTCCTTCACTTCAAACTCCGATATTTCGCGAACGGATTGACGAAATCGAGAAATTCCTGTTGCATCTGAAAGTAGAAACTCGCCCGATTACAGCGGTATGTGTATTTTTCCTCTAGGGCATAGTAGTTATTGGTTTCGTGTATCAGACTTGCGAAAATTTTGATGGTTTCTCAACCATTCCTTAACTTCAAACAACCATATCTCGCGAACGGATTGACTAATTCGGGAAATTCCTGTTGCATCTGAAAGCAGAAGCTCGCCCGATTACTGCGGTATGTGTATTTTTCCCCAAGGCCATAGTAGTTATTTGTTTCGTGTATCAGACTTGCGAATATTTTGATGGGTTCTCAACCATTCCTTCACTTCAAACTCCTATATCTCGCGAACGGTTTGTGGAAATCGAGAAATTCCTGCTGCATCTGAATGTAGAAGCTCGCCCGATTACAACGGTATGTGTGTTTTTCCCCTAGGCCAATGTAGTTATTCGTTTCGAGTATCAGACTTGCGAAAATTTTGATGGTTTCTCAACCATTCCTTAACTTCAAGCAACCATATCTCGCGAACGGATTGACTAATTCGGGAAATTCCTGTTGCACCTGAAAGCAGAAACTCGCCCGATTACAGCGGTATGTGTATTTTTCCTCTAGGCCATACTAGTTATTCGTTTCGAGTATCAGACTTGCGAATATTTTGATGGATTCTCAACCATTCCTTCACATCGAACTCCGATATTTCGCGAACGGATTGACGAAATCGAGAAATTCCTGTTGCATCTGAATGTCGAAACTCGCCCGATTACAACGGTATGTGTATTTTTGCTCTAGGACAGAGTAGTTATTCGTTTCGAGTGTCAGACTTGCAAAAATTTTGTTGGTTTCTCAACCATTCCTTCACTTCAAACTCCTATGTCTCGCGAATGGATTGAGGAAATCGAAAAATTCCTGTTGCATCTGAATGTAGAAACTCGCCCGATTACAACGGTATGTGTATTTTTGCCCTAGGCCATAGTAGTTACTCATTTCGAGTATCAGACTTGCGAAAATTTTGATGGTTTCTCAACCATTCCTTCACTTCAAACTCCGATATTTCGCGAACGGATTGACGAAATCGAGAAATTCCTGTTGCATCTGAAAGTAGAAACTCGCCCGATTACAGCGGTATGTGTATTTTTCCTCTAGGCCATACTAGTTATTCGTTTCGAGTATCAGACTTGCAAAAATTTTGATGGTTTCTCAACCATTCCTTCACTTCACACTCCTATATCTCGCGAACGGATTGAGGAAATCGAGAAATTCCTGTTGCATCTGAAAGTAGAAACTCGCCCGAATACAACGGTATGTGTATTTTTGCCCTAGGCCATAGTAGTTACTCGTTTCGAGAATCAGACTTGCGAAAATTTTGATGGTTTCTCAACCATTCCTTAATTTCAAACTCCCATATCTCGCGAACGGATTGACGAAATCGAGAAATTCCTGTTGCATCTGAATGTAAAAACACGCCCGATTACAACGGTATGTGTATTTTTGCCCTAGGCCATAGTAGTTACTCGTTTCGAGTATCAGACTTGCGAAAATTTTGATGGATTCTCAACCATTCCTTCACTTCAAACTCCTATATCTCGCGAAGGGATTGAGGAAATCGAGAAATTCCTGTTGCATCTGAATGTAGAAACTCGCCCGATTACAACGGTATCTGTATTTTTCCCCTAGGCCATTGTAGTTATTGGTTTCGAGTATCAGACATGGGAATATTTTGATGGATTCTCACCCATTCCTTCACTTCAAACTCCGATATTTCGCGAACGGATTGACGAAATCGAGAAATTCCTGTTGCATCTGAAAGTAGAAACTCGCCCGATTACAGCGGTATGTGTATTTTTCCTCTAGGGCATAGTAGTTATTGGTTTCGTGTATCAGACTTGCGAAAATTTTGATGGTTTCTCAACCATTCCTTAACTTCAAACAACCATATCTCGCGAACGGATTGACTAATTCGGGAAATTCCTGTTGCATCTGAAAGCAGAAGCTCGCCCGATTACTGCGGTATGTGTATTTTTCCCCAAGGCCATAGTAGTTATTGGTTTCGTGTATCAGACTTGCGAATATTTTGATGGGTTCTCAACCATTCCTTCACTTCAAACTCCTATATCTCGCGAACGGTTTGTGGAAATCGAGAAATTCCTGCTGCATCTGAATGTAGAAGCTCGCCCGATTACAACGGTATGTGTGTTTTTCCCCTAGGCCAATGTAGTTATTCGTTTCGAGTATCAGACTTGCGAAAATTTTGATGGTTTCTCAACCATTCCTTAACTTCAAGCAACCATATCTCGCGAACGGATTGACTAATTCGGGAAATTCCTGTTGCACCTGAAAGCAGAAACTCGCCCGATTACAGCGGTATGTGTATTTTTCCTCTAGGCCATACTAGTTATTCGTTTCGAGTATCAGACTTGCGAATATTTTGATGGATTCTCAACCATTCCTTCACATCGAACTCCGATATTTCGCGAACGGATTGACGAAATCGAGAAATTCCTGTTGCATCTGAATGTAGAAACTCGCCCGATTACAACGGTATGTGTATTTTTGCCCTAGGCCATAGTAGTTACTCGTTTCGAGTATCAGACTTGCGAAAATTTTGATGGTTTCTCAACCATTCCTTCACTTCAAACTCCTATATCTCGCGAACGGATTGAGGAAATCGAGAAATTCCTGTTGCATCTGAATGTAGAAACTCGCCCGATTAGAACGGTATGTGTATTTTTGCCCTAGGCCATAGTAGTTACTCGTTTCGAGTATCAGACTTGCGAAAATTTTGATGGTTTCTCAACCATTCCTTCACTTCAAACTCCTATATCTCGCGAACGGATTGAGGAAATCGAGAAATTCCTGTTGCATCTGAATGTAGAAACTCGCCCGATTACAAAGGTATCTGTATTTTTCCCCTAGGCCATTGTAGTTATTGGTTTCGAGTATCAGACATGCGAATATTTTGATGGATTCTCAACCATTCCTTCACATCAAATTCCGATATTTCGCGAACGGATTGACGAAATCGAGAAATTCCTGTTGCATCTGAATGTAGAAACTCGCCCGATTACAACGGTATGTGTATTTTTGCTCTAGGCCATTGTAGTTATTGGTTTCGAGTATCAGACTTGCGAATATTTTGATGGATTCTCAACCATTCCTTCACATCAAATTCCGATATTTCGCGAACGGATTGACGAAATCGAGAAATTCCTGTTGCATCTGAATGTAGAAACTCGCCCGATTACAACGGTATGTGTATTTTTGCTCTAGGCCATTGTAGTTATTGGTTTCGAGTATCAGACTTGCGAATATTTTGATGGTTTCTCAACCATTCCTTCACTTCAAACTCCTATATCTCGCGAACGGATTGACGAAATCGAGAAATTCCTGTTGCATCTGAATGTAGAAACTCGCCCGATTACAACGGTATGTGTATTTTTGCTCTAGGCCATTGTAGTTATTGGTTTCGAGTATCAGACTTGCAAAAATTTTGTTGGTTTCTCAACCATTCCTTCACTTCAAACTCCTATGTCTCGCGAATGGATTGAGGAAATCGAAAAATTCCTGTTGCATCTGAATGTAGAAACTCGCCCGATTACAACGGTATGTGTATTTTTGCCCTAGGCCATAGTAGTTACTCATTTCGAGTATCAGACTTGCGAAAATTTTGATGGTTTCTCAACCATTCCTTCACTTCAAACTCCGATATTTCGCGAACGGATTGACGAAATCGAGAAATTCCTGTTGCATCTGAAAGTAGAAACTCGCCCGATTACAGCGGTATGTGTATTTTTCCTCTAGGCCATACTAGTTATTCGTTTCGAGTATCAGACTTGCAAAAATTTTGATGGTTTCTCAACCATTCCTTCACTTCACACTCCTATATCTCGCGAACGGATTGAGGAAATCGAGAAATTCCTGTTGCATCTGAAAGTAGAAACTCGCCCGAATACAACGGTATGTGTATTTTTGCCCTAGGCCATAGTAGTTACTCGTTTCGAGAATCAGACTTGCGAAAATTTTGATGGTTTCTCAACCATTCCTTAATTTCAAACTCCCATATCTCGCGAACGGATTGACGAAATCGAGAAATTCCTGTTGCATCTGAATGTAAAAACACGCCCGATTACAACGGTATGTGTATTTTTGCCCTAGGCCATAGTAGTTACTCGTTTCGAGTATCAGACTTGCGAAAATTTTGATGGATTCTCAACCATTCCTTCACTTCAAACTCCTATATCTCGCGAAGGGATTGAGGAAATCGAGAAATTCCTGTTGCATCTGAATGTAGAAACTCGCCCGATTACAACGGTATCTGTATTTTTCCCCTAGGCCATTGTAGTTATTGGTTTCGAGTATCAGACATGGGAATATTTTGATGGATTCTCACCCATTCCTTCACTTCAAACTCCGATATTTCGCGAACGGATTGACGAAATCGAGAAATTCCTGTTGCATCTGAAAGTAGAAACTCGCCCGATTACAGCGGTATGTGTATTTTTCCTCTAGGGCATAGTAGTTATTGGTTTCGTGTATCAGACTTGCGAAAATTTTGATGGTTTCTCAACCATTCCTTAACTTCAAACAACCATATCTCGCGAACGGATTGACTAATTCGGGAAATTCCTGTTGCATCTGAAAGCAGAAGCTCGCCCGATTACTGCGGTATGTGTATTTTTCCCCAAGGCCATAGTAGTTATTGGTTTCGTGTATCAGACTTGCGAATATTTTGATGGGTTCTCAACCATTCCTTCACTTCAAACTCCTATATCTCGCGAACGGTTTGTGGAAATCGAGAAATTCCTGCTGCATCTGAATGTAGAAGCTCGCCCGATTACAACGGTATGTGTGTTTTTCCCCTAGGCCAATGTAGTTATTCGTTTCGAGTATCAGACTTGCGAAAATTTTGATGGTTTCTCAACCATTCCTTAACTTCAAGCAACCATATCTCGCGAACGGATTGACTAATTCGGGAAATTCCTGTTGCACCTGAAAGCAGAAACTCGCCCGATTACAGCGGTATGTGTATTTTTCCTCTAGGCCATACTAGTTATTCGTTTCGAGTATCAGACTTGCGAATATTTTGATGGATTCTCAACCATTCCTTCACATCGAACTCCGATATTTCGCGAACGGATTGACGAAATCGAGAAATTCCTGTTGCATCTGAATGTAGAAACTCGCCCGATTACAACGGTATGTGTATTTTTGCCCTAGGCCATAGTAGTTACTCGTTTCGAGTATCAGACTTGCGAAAATTTTGATGGTTTCTCAACCATTCCTTCACTTCAAACTCCTATATCTCGCGAACGGATTGAGGAAATCGAGAAATTCCTGTTGCATCTGAATGTAGAAACTCGCCCGATTAGAACGGTATGTGTATTTTTGCCCTAGGCCATAGTAGTTACTCGTTTCGAGTATCAGACTTGCGAAAATTTTGATGGTTTCTCAACCATTCCTTCACTTCAAACTCCTATATCTCGCGAACGGATTGAGGAAATCGAGAAATTCCTGTTGCATCTGAATGTAGAAACTCGCCCGATTACAAAGGTATCTGTATTTTTCCCCTAGGCCATTGTAGTTATTGGTTTCGAGTATCAGACATGCGAATATTTTGATGGATTCTCAACCATTCCTTCACATCAAATTCCGATATTTCGCGAACGGATTGACGAAATCGAGAAATTCCTGTTGCATCTGAATGTAGAAACTCGCCCGATTACAACGGTATGTGTATTTTTGCTCTAGGCCATTGTAGTTATTGGTTTCGAGTATCAGACTTGCGAATATTTTGATGGTTTCTCAACCATTCCTTCACTTCAAACTCCTATATCTCGCGAACGGATTGAGGAAATCGAGAAATTCCTGTTGCATCTGAAAGTAGAAATTCGCCCGATTAGAACGGTGTCTGTATTTCTCCCCTAGGCCATAGTAGTTATTGGTTTCGGGTATCAGACTTGCGAATATTTTGATGGTTTCTCAATCGTTCCTTCACTTCAAACTTCTATATCTCGCGAACGGATTGACGAACTCGTGAAATTCCTGTTGCATCTGAAAGAAGAAACTCGCCCGATCACAACGGTATGTGTATTTTTCCCCTAGGCCATTGTAGTTATTGGTTTCGAGTATCAGACTTGCGAATATTTTGATGGTTTCTCAACCATTCCTTCACTTCAAACTCCTATATCTCGCGAACGGATTGAGGAAATCGAGAAATTCCTGTTGCATCTGAAAGTAGAAACTCGCCCGATTAGAACGGTATGTGTATTTTTGCTCTAGGACATAGTAATTATTCGTTTCGAGTATCAGACTTGCGAAAATTTTGATGGGTTCTCAACCATTCCTTCACTTCAAACTCCGATATTTCGCGAACGGATTGACGAAATCGAGAAATTCCTGTTGCATCTGAATGTAGAAACTCGCCCGATTACAACGGTATGTGTATTTTTGCCCTAGGCCATAGTAGTTACTCATTTCGAGTATCAGACTTGCGAAAATTTTGATGGTTTCTCAACCATTCCTTCACTTCAAACTCCGATATTTCGCGAACGGATTGACGAAATCGAGAAATTCCTGTTGCATCTGAAAGTAGAAACTCGCCCGATTACAGCGGTATGTGTATTTTTCCTCTAGGCCATACTAGTTATTCGTTTCGAGTATCAGACTTGCGAAAATTTTGATGGTTTCTCAACCATTCCTTCACTTCAAACTCCTATATCTCGCGAAGGGATTGAGGAAATCGAGAAATTCCTGTTGCATCTGAATGTAGAAACTCGCCCGATTACAACGGTATCTGTATTTTTCCCCTAGGCCATTGTAGTTATTGGTTTCGAGTATCAGACATGCGAATATTTTGATGGATTCTCACCCATTCCTTCACTTCAAACTCCGATATTTCGCGAACGGATTGACGAAATCGAGAAATTCCTGTTGCATCTGAAAGTAGAAACTCGCCCGATTACAGCGGTATGTGTATTTTTCCTCTAGGCCATAGTAGTTGTTGGTTTCGTGTATCAGACTTGCGAAAATTTTGATGGTTTCTCAACCATTCCTTCACTTCAAACTCCTATATCTCGCGAAGGGATTGAGGAAATCGAGAAATTCCTGTTGCATCTGAATGTAGAAACTCGCCCGATTACAACGGTATCTGTATTTTTCCCCTAGGCCATTGTAGTTATTGGTTTCGAGTATCAGACATGCGAATATTTTGATGGATTCTCACCCATTCCTTCACTTCAAACTCCGATATTTCGCGAACGGATTGACGAAATCGAGAAATTCCTGTTGCATCTGAAAGTAGAAACTCGCCCGATTACAGCGGTATGTGTATTTTTCCCCTAGGCCATTGTGGTTATTGGTTTCGAGTATTAGACTTGCGATTATTTTGATGGTTTCTCAACCATTCCTTCACTTCAAACTCCGATATTTCGCGAACGGATTTACGAAATCGAGAAGTTCCTGTTGCATCTGAAAGTAGAAACTCGCCCGATTACAACGGTATGTGTATTTTTGCCCTAGGCCATAGTAGTTACTCATTTCGAGTATCAGACTTGCGAAAATTTTGATGGTTTCTCAACCATTCCTTCACTTCAAACTCCGATATTTCGCGAACGGATTGACGAAATCGAGAAATTCCTGTTGCATCTGAATGTAGAAACTCGCCCGATTACAACGGTATGTGTATTTTTGCCCTAGGCCATAGTAGTTACTCGTTTCGAGTATCAGACTTGCGAAAATTTTGATGGATTCTCAACCATTCCTTCACTTCAAACTCCTATATCTCGCGAAGGGATTGAGGAAATCGAGAAATTCCTGTTGCATCTGAATGTAGAAACTCGCCCGATTACAACGGTATCTGTATTTTTCCCCTAGGCCATTGTAGTTATTGGTTTCGAGTATCAGACATGCGAATATTTTGATGGATTCTCACCCATTCCTTCACTTCAAACTCCGATATTTCGCGAACGGATTGACGAAATCGAGAAATACCTGTTGCATCTGAAAGTAGAAACTCGCCCGATTACAGCGGTATGTGTATTTTTCCTCTAGGCCATAGTAGTTGTTGGTTTCGTGTATCAGACATGCGAATATTTTGATGGATTCTCACCCATTCCTTCACTTCAAACTCCGATATTTCGCGAACGGATTGACGAAATCGAGAAATTCTTGTTGCATCTGAAAGTAGAAACTCGCCCGATTACAGCGGTATGTGTATTTTTCCTCTAGGCCATAGTGGTTATTGGTTTCGTGTATCAGACTTGCGAAAATTCTGATGGTTTCTCAACCATTCCTTAACTTCAAGCAACCATATCTCGCGAATGGATTGACTAATTCGGGAAATTCCTGTTGCATCTGAAAGCAGAAGCTCGCCCGATTACAGCGGTATGTGTATTTTTCCCCAAGGCCATAGTAGTTATTGGTTTCGTGTATCAGACTTGCGAATATTTTGATGGGTTCTCAACCATTCCTTCACTTCAAACTCCTATATCTCGCGAACGGTTTGTGGAAATCGAGAAATTCCTGTTGCATCTGATTGTAGAAACTCGCCCGATTACAACGGTATGTGTGTTTTTCCCCTAGGCCAATGTAGTTATTCGTTTCGAGTATCAGACTTGCGAAAATTTTGATGGTTTCTCAACCATTCCTTAACTTCAAGCAACCATATCTCGCGAACGGATTGACTAATTCGGGAAATTCCTGTTGCACCTGAAAGCAGAAACTCGCTCGATTACAGCGGTATGTGTATTTTTCCTCTAGGCCATACTAGTTATTCGTTTCGAGTATCAGACGTGCGAATATTTTGATGGATTCTCAACCATTCCTTCACATCAAACTCCGATATTTCGCGAACGGATTGACGAAATCGAGAAATTCCTGTCGCATCTGAATGTAGAAACTCGCCCGATTACAACGGTATGTGTATTTTTGCCCTAGGCCATAGTAGTTACTCGTTTCGAGTATCAGACTTGCAAAAATTTTGATGGTTTCTCAACCATTCCTTCACTTCAAACTCCTATATCTCGCGAACGGATTGAGGAAATCGAGAAATTCCTGTTGCATCTGAAAGTAGAATCTCGCCCGAATACAACGGTATGTGTATTTTTGCTCTAGGACATAGTAGTTATTCGTTTTGAGTATCAGACATTCGAATATTTTGATGGATTCTCAACCATTCCTTCACTTCAAACTCCAATATTTCGCGAACGGATTGACGAAATCGAGAAATTCCTGTTCCATCTGAAAGGAGAAGCTCGCCCGATTACAGCGGTATGTGTATTTTTCCTCTAGGCCATACTAGTTATTCGTTTCGAGTATCAGACTTGCGAAAATTTTGATGGTTTCTCAACCATTCCTTAACTTCAAGCAACCATATCTCGCGAACGGATTGACTAATTCGGGAAATTCCTGTTGCACCTGAAAGCAGAAACTCGCCCGATTACAGCGGTATGTGTATTTTTCCTCTAGGCCATACTAGTTATTCGTTTCGAGTATCAGACATGCGAATATTTTGATGGATTCTCAACCATTCCTTCACATCAAACTCCGATATTTCGCGAACGGATTGAGGAAATCGAGAAATTCCTGTTGCATCTGAAAGTAGAAACTCGCCCGAATACAACTGTATGTGTATTTTTGCCCTAGGCCATAGTAGTTACTCGTTTCGAGAATCAGACTTGCGAAAATTTTGATGGTTTCTCAACCATTCCTTAATTTCAAACTCCCATATCTCGCGAACGGATTGACGAAATCGAGAAATTCCTGTTGCATCTGAATGTAAAAACTCGCCCGATTACAACGGTATGTGTAATTTTGCCCTAGGCCATAGTAGTTACTCGTTTCGAGTATCAGACTTGCGAAAATTTTGATGGTGTGGCGGCACTACCCACGCTTGCCACCAGAGGGAAACTCACCATCAACCGTTTCCCGCAAGTTCCCGTACCTGCTCCGATCACTATATATACGACCTCTTACCGATCTTCCAATGTCCCGGCGTATAAGGCAGGGCCTGCTAGGATGCCTTACTGACGAGTCCACTAGCAGGCCCGGGATGAAACGCTTATCCCCACTTCCTTATATTTCCGTTTTCCCTTCCTCACATACTTTAAAATAGCGCCGCCAAAGTGGTGAACCCGTCTAGCAACACGCAACCTTCTGGACAACAGCACAGCAGCAGTAGAGGTGCAGCACAAGACGATGGATGGAACGCAACGTGTAAAGGCCGATTTTTCGTAAATCCCCCTCTCCGAGGGTTGACTCCTTTACCTGCCAGCGACGATATGACGCTATACTTCCGGCTAACCATCAGGATCAACCCCAGGAGGACAGCAGGCAGCTTTAGTCGACATTATTCACCGACCACACGGATGCGTTTCATAAGTACCGGTACGCTCACGCATCAACGTCGGACAACAAGCAAAAATCGCGGCTTGAGCATACAAGGCTCGCCATGCGTAGTTCGTAATCGACAGCAGCTGGGCCTTACTACGAAAAGGAACCATTCCTCTCGTCCACTACTCTAGACAACCTCCTCCTGTGCCTTGTTGTGCCACCGAACAACGGAACAAATACCTACGCCACTGGGACATCAGGACGGAACTTCAAAGTATCGTTTACCACTGGCAAGGGGGTTATGTGGCGGCACTACCCACGCTTGCCACCAGAGGGAAACTCACCATCAACCGTTTCCCGCAAGTTCCCGTACCTGCTCCGATCACTATATATACGACCTCTTACCGATCTTCCAATGTCCCGGCGTATAAGGCAGGGCCTGCTAGGATGCCTTACTGACGAGTCCACTAGCAGGCCCGGGATGAAACGCTTATCCCCACTTCCTTATATTTCCGTTTTCCCTTCCTCACATACTTTAAAATAGCGCCGCCAAAGTAATATAAACAGTTAAACTAGCTTATCGTTGCTGGCGGAGGTCTGCACTTGAAAGAATGAGTTACCGCTGTCCGAAGGAAGGCGATCGTGGGAATCGTCTTCGAAGACAGCAGGGTGGCGGTCGAAGGGCAGTAAGCAGAGGTTGCCCGGACAATAAAGAGCTAAGGCAGATCCTTTCCGTCCGCCGAACTATTCACAGTATCTTGACTCGCTTTGCGTCAGTTATTTAATACCTTACCTACCGTACATCCCCAAAATGGATTCTCAACCATTCCTTCACTTCAAACTCCTATATCTCGCGAAGGGATTGAGGAAATCGAGAAATTCCTGTTGCATCTGAATGTAGAAACTCGCCCGATTACAACGGTATCTGTATTTTTCCCCTAGGCCATTGTAGTTATTGGTTTCGAGTATCAGACATGCGAATATTTTGATGGATTCTCACCCATTCCTTCACTTCAAACTCCGATATTTCGCGAACGGATTGACGAAATCGAGAAATTCCTGTTGCATCTGAAAGTAGAAACTCGCCCGATTACAGCGGTATGTGTATTTTTCCTCTAGGCCATAGTAGTTATTGATTTCGTGTATCAGACTTGCGAAAATTTTGATGGTTTCTCAACCATTCCTTAACTTCAAACAACCATATCTCGCGAACGGCTTGACTAATTCGGGAAATTCCTGTTGCATCTGAAAGCAGAAGCTCGCCCGATTACAGCGGTATGTGTATTTTTCCCCTAGGCCATTGTAGTTATTGGTTTTGAGTATCAGACTTGCGATTATTTTGATGGTTTCTCAACCATTCCTTCACTTCAAACTCCGATATTTCGCGAACGGATTTACGAAATCGAGAAGTTCCTGTTGCATCTGAAAGTAGAAACTCGCCCGATTACAGCGGTATGTGTATTTTTCCTCTAGGCCATAGTAGTTGTTGGTTTCGTGTATCAGACTTGCGAAAATTTTGATGGTTTCTCAACCATCCCTTCACTTCAAACTCCTATATCTCGCGAACGGATTGACGAAATCGAGAAATTCCTGTTGCATCTGAATGTAAAAACTCGCCCGATTACAACGGTATGTGTAATTTTGCCCTAGGCCATAGTAGTTACTCGTTTCGAGTATCAGACTTGCGAAAATTTTGATGGATTCTCAACCATTCCTTCACTTCAAACTCCTATATCTCGCGAAGGGATTGAGGAAATCGAGAAATTCCTGTTGCATCTGAATGTAGAAACTCGCCCGATTACAACGGTATCTGTATTTTTCCCCTAGGCCATTGTAGTTATTGGTTTCGAGTATCAGACATGCGAATATTTTGATGGATTCTCACCCATTCCTTCACTTCAAACTCCGATAATTCGCGAACGGATTGACGAAATCGAGAAATTCCTGTTGCATCTGAAAGTAGAAACTCGCCCGATTACAGCGGTATGTGTAATTTTCCTCTAGGCCAAAGTAGTTATTGGTTTCGTGTATCAGACTTGCGAAAATTTTGATGGTTTCTCAACCATTCCTTAACTTCAAACAACCATATCTCGCGAACGGCTTGACTAATTCGGGAAATTCCTGTTGCATCTGAAAGCAGAAGCTCGCCCGATTACAGCGGTATGTGTATTTTTCCCCTAGGCCATTGTAGTTATTGGTTTCGAGTATCAGACTTGCGATTATTTTGATGGTTTCTCAACCATTCCTTCACTTCAAACTCCGATATTTCGCGAACGGATTTACGAAATCGAGAAGTTCCTGTTGCATCTGAAAGTAGAAACTCGCCCGATTACAGCGGTATGTGTATTTTTCCTCTAGGCCATAGTAGTTGTTGGTTTCGTGTATCAGACTTGCGAAAATTTTGATGGTTTCTCAACCATCCCTTCACTTCAAACTCCTATATCTCGCGAAGGGATTGAGGAAATCGAGAAATTCCTGTTGCATCTGAATGTAGAAACTCGCCCGATTACAACGGTATCTGTATTTTTCCCCTAGGCCATTGTAGTTATTGGTTTCGAGTATCAGACATGCGAATATTTTGATGGATTCTCACCCATTCCTTCACTTCAAACTCCGATATTTCGCGAACGGATTGACGAAATCGAGAAATTCCTGTTGCATCTGAAAGTAGAAACTCGCCCGATTACAGCGGTATGTGTATTTTTCCTCTAGGCCATAGTAGTTATTGGTTTCGTGTATCAGACTTGCGAAAATTTTGATGGTTTCTCAACCATTCCTTAACTTCAAACAACCATATCTCGCGAACGGCTTGACTAATTCGGGAAATTCCTGTTGCATCTGAAAGCAGAAGCTCGCCCGATTACAGCGGTATGTGTATTTTTCCCCTAGGCCATTGTAGTTATTGGTTTCGAGTATCAGACTTGCGATTATTTTGATGGTTCCTCAACCATTCCTTCACTTCAAACTCCGATATTTCGCGAACGGATTTACGAAATCGAGAAGTTCCTGTTGCATCTGAAAGTAGAAACTCGCCCGATTACAGCGGTATGTGTATTTTTCCTCTAGGCCATAGTAGTTACTCGTTTCGAGTATCAGACTTGCGAAAATTTTGATGGATTCTCAACCATTCCTTCACTTCAAACTCCTATATCTCGCGAAGGGATTGAGGAAATCGAGAAATTCCTGTTGCATCTGAATGTAGAAACTCGCCCGATTACAACGGTATCTGTATTTTTCCCCTAGGCCATTGTAGTTACTCGTTTCGAGTATCAGACTTGCGAAAATTTTGATGGATTCTCAACCATTCCTTCACTTCAAACTCCTATATCTCGCGAAGGGATTGAGGAAATCGAGAAATTCCTGTTGCATCTGAATGTAGAAACTCGCCCGATTACAACGGTATCTGTATTTTTCCCCTAGGCCATTGTAGTTATTGGTTTCGAGTATCAGACATGCGAATATTTTGATGGATTCTCACCCATTCCTTCACTTCAAACTCCGATATTTCGCGAACGGATTGACGAAATCGAGAAATTCCTGTTGCATCTGAAAGCAGAAACTCGCCCGATTACAGCGGTATGTGTATTTTTCCTCTAGGCCATAGTAGTTATTGGTTTCGTGTATCAGACTTGCGAAAATTTTGATGGTTTCTCAACCATTCCTTAACTTCAAACAACCATATCTCGCGAACGGCTTGACTAATTCGGGAAATTCCTGTTGCATCTGAAAGCAGAAGCTCGCCCGATTACAGCGGTATGTGTATTTTTCCCCTAGGCCATTGTAGTTATTGGTTTCGAGTATCAGACTTGCGATTATTTTGATGGTTTCTCAACCATTCCTTCACTTCAAACTCCGATATTTCGCGAACGGATTTACGAAATCGAGAAGTTCCTGTTGCATCTGAAAGTAGAAACTCGCCCGATTACAGCGGCATGTGTATTTTTCCTCTAGGCCATAGTAGTTGTTGGTTTCGTGTATCAGACTTGCGAAAATTTTGATGGTTTCTCAACCATCCCTTCACTTCAAACTCCTATATCTCGCGAAGGGATTGAGGAAATCGAGAAATTCCTGTTGCATCTGAATGTAGAAACTCGCCCGATTACAACGGTATCTGTATTTTTCCCCTAGGCCATTGTAGTTATTGGTTTCGAGTATCAGACATGCGAATATTTTGATGGATTCTCACCCATTCCTTCACTTCAAACTCCGATATTTCGCGAACGGATTGACGAAATCGAGAAATTCCTGTTGCATCTGAAAGTAGAAACTCGCCCGATTACAGCGGTATGTGTATTTTTCCTCTAGGCCATAGTAGTTATTGGTTTCGTGTATCAGACTTGCGAAAATTTTGATGGTTTCTCAACCATTCCTTAACTTCAAACAACCATATCTCGCGAACGGCTTGACTAATTCGGGAAATTCCTGTTGCATCTGAAAGCAGAAGCTCGCCCGATTACAGCGGTATGTGTATTTTTCCCCTAGGCCATTGTAGTTATTGGTTTCGAGTATCAGACTTGCGATTATTTTGATGGTTCCTCAACCATTCCTTCACTTCAAACTCCGATATTTCGCGAACGGATTTACGAAATCGAGAAGTTCCTGTTGCATCTGAAAGTAGAAACTCGCCCGATTACAGCGGTATGTGTATTTTTCCTCTAGGCCATAGTAGTTGTTGGTTTCGTGTATCAGACTTGCGAAAATTTTGATGGTTTCTCAACCATCCCTTCACTTCAAACTCCTATATCTCGCGAAGGGATTGAGGAAATCGAGAAATTCCTGTTGCATCTGAATGTAGAAACTCGCCCGATTACAACGGTATCTGTATTTTTCCCCTAGGCCATTGTAGTTATTGGTTTCGAGTATCAGACATGCGAATATTTTGATGGATTCTCACCCATTCCTTCACTTCAAACTCCGATATTTCGCGAACGGATTGAGGAAATCGAGAAATTCCTGTTGCATCTGAAAGTAGAAACTCGCCCGATTACAGCGGTATGTGTATTTTTCCTCTAGGCCATAGTAGTTATTGGTTTCGTGTATCAGACTTGCGAAAATTTTGATGGTTTCTCAACCATTCCTTCACTTCAAACTTCTATATCTCGCGAACGGATTGAGGAAGTCGAGAAATTCCTGTTGCATCTGAATGTAGAAACTCGCCCGATTACAAAGGTATGTGTTTTTTTCCTCTAGGCCATTGTAGTTATTGGTTTCGAGTATCAGACTTGCGAATATTTTGATGGTTTCTCAACCATTCCTTCACTTCAAACAACCATATCTCGCGAACGGATTGACTAATTCGGGAAATTCCTGTTGCATCCGAAAGCAGAAGCTCGCCCGATTACAGCGGTATGTGTATTTTTCCCCAAGGCCATATTAGTTATTGGTTTCGTGTATCAGACATGCGAATATTTTGATGGGTTCTCAACCATTCCTTCACTTCAAAATCCTATATCTCGCGAACGGATTGAGGAAATCGAGAAATTCCTGTTGCATCTGAAAGTAGAAACTCGCCCGATTAGAACGGTATGTGTATTTTTGCCCTAGGCCATAGTAGTTACTCGTTTCGAGTATCAGACTTGCGAAAATTTTGATGGTTTCTCAACCATTCCTTCACTTCAAACTCCTATATCTCGCGAACGGATTGAGGAAATCGAGAAATTCCTGTTGCATCTGAATGTAGAAACTCGCCCGATTACAACGGTATCTGTATTTTTCCCCTAGGCCATTGTAGTTATTGGTTTCGAGTATCAGACATGCGAATATTTTGATGGATTCTCAACCATTCCTTCACATCAAACTCCGATGTTTCGCGAACGGATTGACGAAATCGAGAAATTCCTGTTGCATCTGAATGTAGAAACTCGCCCGATTACAACGGTATGTGTATTTTTGCTCTAGGCCATTGTAGTTATTGGTTTCGAGTATCAGACTTGCGAATATTTTGATGGTTTCTCAACCATTCCTTCACTTCAAACTCCTATATCTCGCGAACGGATTGAGGAAATCGAGAAATTCCTGTTGCATCTGAAAGTAGAAATTCGCCCGATTAGAACGGTGTGTGTATTTCTCCCCTAGGCCATAGTAGTTATTGGTTTCGGGTATCAGACTTGCGAATATTTTGATGGTTTCTCAACCGTTCCTTCACTTCAAACTTCTATATCTCGCGAACGGATTGACGAACTCGTGAAATTCCTGTTGCATCTGAAAGAAGAAACTCGCCCGATCACAACGGTATGTGTATTTTTCCCCTAGGCCATTGTAGTTATTGGTTTCGAGTATCAGACTTGCGAATATTTTGATGGTTTCTCAACCATTCCTTCACTTCAAACTCCTATATCTCGCGAACGGATTGAGGAAATCGAGAAATTCCTGTTGCATCTGAAAGTAGAAACTCGCCCGATTAGAACGGTATGTGTATTTTTGCTCTAGGACATAGTAATTATTCGTTTCGAGTATCAGACTTGCGAAAATTTTGATGGGTTCTCAACCATTCCTTCACTTCAAACTCCGATATTTCGCGAACGGATTGACGAAATCGAGAAATTCCTGTTGTATCTGAATGTAGAAACTCGCCCGATTACAACGGTATGTGTATTTTTGCCCTAGGCCAAAGTAGTTACTCATTTCGAGTATCAGACTTGCGAAAATTTTGATGGTTTCTCAACCATTCCTTCACTTCAAACTCCGATATTTCGCGAACGGATTGACGAAATCGAGAAATTCCTGTTGCATCTGAAAGTAGAAACTCGCCCGATTACAGGGGTATGTGTATTTTTGCCCTAGGCCATAGTAGTTACTCGTTTCGAGTATCAGACTTGCGAAAATTTTGATGGTTTCTCAACCATTCCTTCACTTCAAACTCCTATATCTCGCGAAGGGATTGAGGAAATCGAGAAATTCTTGTTGCATCTGAAAGTAGAAACTCGCCCGATTACAGCGGTATGTGTATTTTTCCTCTAGGCCATAGCGGTTATTGGTTTCGTGTATCAGACTTGCGAAAATTTTGATGGTTTCTCAACCATTCCTTAACTTCAAGCAACCATATCTCGCGAATGGATTGACTAATTCGGGAAATTCCTGTTGCATCTGAAAGCAGAAGCTCGCCCGATTACAGCGGTATGTGTATTTTTCCCCAAGGCCATAGTAGTTATTGGTTTCGTGTATCAGACTTGCGAATATTTTGATGGGTTCTCAACCATTCCTTCACTTCAAACTCCTATATCTCGCGAACGGTTTGTGGAAATCGAGAAATTCCTGTTGCATCTGAATGTAGAAACTCGCTCGATTACAACGGTATGTGTGTTTTTCCCCTAGGCCAATGTAGTTATTCGTTTCGAGTATCAGACTTGCGAAAATTTTGATGTTTTCTCAACCATTCCTTAACATCAAGCAACCATATCTCGCGAACGGATTGACTAATTCGGGAAATTCCTGTTGCTCCTGAAAGCAGAAACTCGCCCGATTACAGCGGTATGTGTATTTTTCCTCTAGGCCATACTAGTTATTCGTTTCGAGTATCAGACATGCGAATATTTTGATGGATTCTCACCCATTCCTTCACTTCAAACTCCGATATTTCGCGAACGGATTGAGGAAATCGAGAAATTCCTGTTGCATCTGAAAGTAGAAACTCGCCCGAATACAACGGTATGTGTATTTTTGCTCTAGGACATAGTAGTTATTCGTTTCGAGTATCAGACATTCGAATATTTTGTTGGATTCTCAACCATTCCTTCACTTCAAACTCCAATATTTCGCGAACGGATTGACGAAATCGAGAAATTCCTGTTGCATCTGAAAGAAGAAACTCGCCCGATCACAACGGTATGTGTATTTTTCCCCTAGGCCATTGTAGTTATTGGTTTCGAGTATCAGACTTGCGAATATTTTGATGGTTTCTCAACCATTCCTTCACTTCAAACTCCTATATCTCGCGAACGGATTGAGGAAATCGAGAAATTCCTGTTGCATCTGAAAGTAGAAACTCGCCCGATTAGAACGGTATGTATATTTTTGATCTAGGACATAGTAATTATTCGTTTCGAGTATCAGACTTGCGAAAATTTTGATGGGTTCTCAACCATTCCTTCACTTCAAACTCCGATATTTCGCGAACGGATTGACGAAATCGAGAAATTCCTGTTGTATCTGAATGTAGAAACTCGCCCGATTACAACGGTATGTGTATTTTTGCCCTAGGCCAAAGTAGTTACTCATTTCGAGTATCAGACTTGCGAAAATTTTGATGGTTTCTCAACCATTCCTTCACTTCAAACTCCGATATTTCGCGAACGGATTGACGAAATCGAGAAATTCCTGTTGCATCTGAAAGTAGAAACTCGCCCGATTACAGGGGTATGTGTATTTTTGCCCTAGGCCATAGTAGTTACTCGTTTCGAGTATCAGACTTGCGAAAATTTTGATGGTTTCTCAACCATTCCTTCACTTCAAACTCCTATATCTCGCGAAGGGATTGAGGAAATCGAGAAATTCTTGTTGCATCTGAAAGTAGAAACTCGCCCGATTACAGCGGTATGTGTATTTTTCCTCTAGGCCATAGCGGTTATTGGTTTCGTGTATCAGACTTGCGAAAATTTTGATGGTTTCTCAACCATTCCTTAACTTCAAGCAACCATATCTCGCGAATGGATTGACTAATTCGGGAAATTCCTGTTGCATCTGAAAGCAGAAGCTCGCCCGATTACAGCGGTATGTGTATTTTTCCCCAAGGCCATAGTAGTTATTGGTTTCGTGTATCAGACTTGCGAATATTTTGATGGGTTCTCAACCATTCCTTCACTTCAAACTCCTATATCTCGCGAACGGTTTGTGGAAATCGAGAAATTCCTGTTGCATCTGAATGTAGAAACTCGCCCGATTACAACGGTATGTGTGTTTTTCCCCTAGGCCAATGTAGTTATTCGTTTCGAGTATCAGACTTGCGAAAATTTTGATGTTTTCTCAACCATTCCTTAACATCAAGCAACCATATCTCGCGAACGGATTGACTAATTCGGGAAATTCCTGTTGCACCTGAAAGCAGAAACTCGCCCGATTACAGCGGTATGTGTATTTTTCCTCTAGGCCATACTAGTTATTCGTTTCGAGTATCAGACATGCGAATATTTTGATGGATTCTCACCCATTCCTTCACTTCAAACTCCGATATTTCGCGAACGGATTGAGGAAATCGAGAAATTCCTGTTGCATCTGAAAGTAGAAACTCGCCCGAATACAACGGTATGTGTATTTTTGCTCTAGGACATAGTAGTTATTCGTTTCGAGTATCAGACATTCGAATATTTTTATGGATTCTCAACCATTCCTTCACTTCAAACTCCAATATTTCGCGAACGGATTGACGAAATCGAGAAATTCCTGTTCCATCTGAAAGTAGAAACTCGCCCGATTACAACGGTATGTGTGTTTTTCCCCTAGGCCAATGTAGTTATTCGTTTCGAGTATCAGACATGCGAATATTTTGATGGATTCTCACCCATTCCTTCACTTCAAACTCCGATATTTCGCGAACGGATTGAGGAAATCGAGAAATTCCTGTTGCATCTGAAAGTAGAAACTCGCCCGAATACAACGGTATGTGTATTTTTGCTCTAGGACATAGTAGTTATTCGTTTCGAGTATCAGACATTCGAATATTTTTATGGATTCTCAACCATTCCTTCACTTCAAACTCCAATATTTCGCGAACGGATTGACGAAATCGAGAAATTCCTGTTCCATCTGAAAGTAGAAACTCGCCCGATTACAGCGGTATGTGTATTTTTCCTGTAGGCCATACTAGTTATTCGTTTCGAGTATCAGACTTGCGAATATTTTGATGGATTCTCAACCATTCCTTCACATCAAACTCCGATATTTCGCGAACGGATTGACGAAATCGAGAAATTCCTGTTGCATCTGAATGTAGAAACTCGCCCGATTACAACGGTATGTGTATTTTTGCCCTAGGCCATAGTAGTTACTCGTTTCGAGTATCAGACTTGCAAAAATTTTGATGGTTTCTCAACCATTCCTTCACTTCAAACTCCTATATCTCGCGAACGGATTGAGGAAATCGAGAAATTCCTGTTGCATCTGAAAGTAGAAACTCGCCCGAATACAACTGTATGTGTATTTTTGCCCTAGGCCATAGTAGTTACTCGTTTCGAGTATCAGACTTGCGAAAATTTTGATGGTTTCTCAACCATTCCTTAATTTCAAACTCCCATATCTCGCGAACGGATTGACGAAATCGAGAAATTCCTGTTGCATCTGAAAGTAGAAACTCGCCCGATTAGAACGGTATGTGTATTTTTGCTCTAGGACATAGTAATTATTCGTTTCGAGTTTCAGACTTGCGAAAATTTTGATGGGTTCTCAACCATTCCTTCACTTCAAACTCCGATATTTCGCGAACGGATTGACGAAATCGAGAAATTCCTGTTGCATCTGAAAGTAGAAACTCGCCCGATTACAGCGGTATGTGTATTTTTCCTCTAGGCCACAGTAGTTATTGGTTTTCGTGTATCAGACTTGCGAAAATTTTGATGGTTGCTCAACCATTCCTTAATTTCAAACTTCCATATCTTGCCAACGGATTGACGAAATCGAGAAATTCCTGTTGCATCTGAATGTAGAAACTCGCCCGATTACAACGGTATGTGTATTTTTGCTCTAGGACAGAGTAGTTATTCGTTTCGAGTATCAGACTTGCGAATGTTTTGATGGGTTCTCAACCATTCCTTAATTTCAAACTTCTATATTTCGCGAACGGAATGACGAATCCGAAAAATTTCTGTTGCATCTGAAAGTAGAAACTCTCCAGATTAGAACGGTATATGTATTTTTGCCCTAGGCCTTAGTAGTTACTCGTTTCGAGTATCAGACTTGCGAAAATTTTGATGGATTCTCAACCATTCCTTCACTTCAAACTCCGATATTTCGCGAACGGATTGACGATCTCGAGAAATTCCTGTTGCATCTGAAAGAAGAAACTGGCCCGATTACAAAGGTATGTGTATTTTTCCCCTAGGCCATTCCAGTTATTTGTTTCTAGCATCAGAATTGCGAAAATTTTGATGGTTTCTCAACCATTCCTTAATTCCAAACGCCCATATCTCGCGAACGGATTGAAGAAATCGAGAAATTCCTGTTGCATCTGAAAGTAGAAACTCGCCCGATTACAGCGGTATGTGTATTTCTCCCCTAGGCCATAGTAGTTATTGGTTTCGGGTATCAGACTTGCGAATATTTTGATGGTTTCTCAACCGTTCCTTCACTTCAAACTTCTATATCTCGCGAACGGATTGACGAACTCGTGAAATTCCTGTTGCATCTGAAAGAAGAAACTCGCCCGATCACAACGGTATGTGTATTTTTCCCCTAGGCCATTGTAGTTATTGGTTTCGAGTATCAGACTTGCGAATATTTTGATGGTTTCTCAACCATTCCTTCACTTCAAACTCCTATATCTCGCGAACGGATTGAGGAAATCGAGAAATTCCTGTTGCATCTGAAAGTAGAAACTCGCCCGATTAGAACGGTATGTGTATTTTTGCTCTAGGACATAGTAATTTTTCGTTTCGAGTATCAGACTTGCGAAAATTTTGATGGGTTCTCAACCATTCCTTCACTTTAAACTCCTATATCTCGCGAATGGATTGAGGAAATCGAGAAATTCTTGTTGCATCTGCAAGTAGAAGCTCGCCCGATTAGAACGGTATGTGTATTTTTGCCCTAGGCCATAGTAGTTACTCGTTTCGAGTATCAGACTTGCGAATATTTTGATGGTTTCTCAACCATTCCTTCACTTCAAACTCCTATATCTCGCGAACGGATTGAGGAAATCGAGAAATTCCTGTTGCATCTGAAAGTAGAAACTCGCCCGATTAGAACGGTGTGTGTATTTCTCCCCTAGGCCATTGTAGTTATTGGTTTCGAGTATCAGACTTGCGAATATTTTGATGGTTTCTCAACCATTCCTTCACTTCAAACTCCTATATCTCGCGAATCGGATTGAGGAAATCGAGAAATTCCTGTTGCATCTGAAAGTAGAAACTCGCCCGATTAGAACGGTATGTGTATTTTTGCTATAGGACATAGTAATTATTCGTTTCGAGTATCAGACTTGCGAAAATTTTGATGGGTTCTCAACCATTCCTTCAGTTTAAACTCCTATATTTCGCGAACGGATTGAAGAAATCGAGAAATTCCTGTTGCATCTGAAAGTAGAAACTCGCCCGATTAGAACGGTATGTGTATTTTTGCTCTAGGACAGAGTAGTTATTCGTTTCGAGTATCAGACTTGCGAATGTTTTGATGGGTTCTCAACCATTCCTTCACTTCAAACTCCTATATTTCGCGAACGGATTGAAGAAATCGAGAAATTCCTGTTGCGTCTGAAAGTAGGAACTCGCCCGATTAGAACGGTGTGTGTATTTTTCCCCTAGGTCATAGTAGTTATTGGTTTCGGGTAGCAGACTTTAGAAAATTTTGATGATTACTCAACCATTCCTTCACTTCAAACTCCTATATCTCGCGAACGGATTAAGGAAATCGAGAAATTCCTGTTGCATCTGAAAGTAGAAACTCGCCCGATTACAACGGTATGTGTATTTTTCCCCTAGGCCATTCCAGTTATTCGTTTCTAGCATCAGAATTGCGAAAATTTTGATGGTCGCTCAACCATTCCTTAATTTCAAACTTCTATATTTCGCGAACGGAATGACGAATCCGAAAAATTCCTGTTGCATCTGAAAGAAGAAACTGGCCCGATTACAAAGGTATGTGTATTTTTCCCCTAGGCCACTCCAGTTATTTGTTTCTAGCATCAGAATTGCGAAAATTTTGATGGTTTCTCAACCATTCCTTAATTTCAAACGCCCATATCTCGCGAACGGATTGAAGAAATCGAGAAATTCCTGATGCATCTGAAAGTAGAAACTCGCCCGATTACAGCGGTATGTGAATTTTTCCCCTAGGCCATTGTAGTTATTGGTTTCGAGTATCAGACTTGCGAATATTTTGATGGTTTCTCAACCATTCCTTCACTTCAAACTCCTATATCTCGCGAACGGATTGAGGAAATCGAGAAATTCCTGTTGCATCTGAAAGTAGAAACTCGCCCGATTAGAACGGTATGTGTATTTTTGCTCTAGGACATAGTAATTATTCGTTTCGAGTATCAGACTTGCGAAAATTTTGCTGGGTTCTCAACCATTCCTTCACATTAAACTCCTATATCTCGCGAATGGATTGAGGAAATCGAGAAATTCCTGTTGCATCTGCAAGTAGAAACTCGCCCGATTAGAACGGTATGTGTATTTTTGCCCTAGGCCATAGTCGTTACTCGTTTCGAGTTTCAGACTTGCGAATATTTTGATGGTTTCTCAACCATTCCTTCACTTCAAACTCCTATATCTCGCGAACGGATTGAGGAAATCGAGAAATTCCTGTTGCATCTGAAAGTAGAAACTCGCCCGATTAGAACGGTGTGTGTATTTCTCCCCTAGGCCATAGTAGTTATTGGTTTCGGGTATCAGACTTGCGAATATTTTGATGGTTTCTCAACCGTTCCTTCACTTCAAACTTCTATATCTCGCGAACGGATTGACGAACTCGTGAAATTCCTGTTGCATCTGAAAGAAGAAACTCGCCCGATCACAAAGGTATGTGTATTTTTCCCCTAGGCCATTGTAGTTATTGGTTTCGAGTATCAGACTTGCGAATATTTTGATGGTTTCTCAACCATTCCTTCACTTCAAACTCCTATATCTCGCGAATCGGATTGAGGAAATCGAGAAATTCCTGTTGCATCTGAAAGTAGAAACTCGCCCGATTAGAACGGTATGTGTATTTTTGCTCTAGGACATAGTAATTATTCATTTCGAGTATCAGACTTGCGAAAATTTTGATGGGTTCTCAACCATTCCTTCACTTTGAACTCCTATATCTCGCGAATGGATTGAGGAAATCGAGAAATTCTTGTTGCATCTGCAAGTAGAAACTCGCCCGATTAGAACGGTATGTGTATTTTTGCCCTAGGCCATAGTAGTTACTCGTTTCGAGTATCAGACTTGCGAATATTTTGCTGGTTTCTCAACCATTCCTTCACTTCAAACTCCTATATCTCGCGAACGTATTGAGGAAATCGAGAAATTCCTGTTGCATCTGAAAGTAGAAACTCGCCCGATTTGAACGGTATGTGTATTTTTCCCCTAGGCCATTGTAGTTATTGGTTTCGAGTATCAGACTTGCGAATATTTTGATGGTTTCTCAACCATTCCTTCACTTCAAACTCCTATATCTCGCGAACGGATTGAGGAAATCGAGAAATTCCTGTTGCATCTGAAAGAAGAAACTCGCCCGATTAGAACGGTATGTGTATTTTTGCCCTAGGCCATAGTAGTTACTCGTTTCGAGTATCAGACTTGCGAATATTTTGATGGTTTCTCAACCATTCCTTCACTTCAAACTCCTATATCTCGCGAACGGATTGAGGAAATCGAGAAATTCCTGTTGCATCTGAAAGTAGAAACTCGCCCGATTAGAACGGTGTTTGTATTTTTCCCCTAGGTCATAGTAGTTATTGGTTTCGGGTAGCAGACTTTCGAAAATTTTGATGATTACTCAACCATTCCTTCACTTCAAACTCCTATATCTCGCGACGGATTAAGGAAATCGAGAAATTCCGGTTGCATCTGAAAGTAGAAACTCGCCCGATTACAACGGTATGTGTATTTTTCCCCTAGGCCATTCCAGTTATTCGTTTCTAGCATCAGAATTGCGAAAATTTTGATGGATTCTCAACCATTCCTTCACTTCAAACTCCGATATTTCGCGAACGGATTGACGATCTCGAGAAATTCCAGCTGCATCTGAAAGAAGAAACTGGCCCGATTACAACGGTATGTGTATTTTTCCCCTAGGCCATTCCAGTTATTTGTTTCTAGCATCAGAATTGCGAAAATTTTGATGGTTTCTCAACCATTCCTTAATTTCAAACGCCCATATCTCGCGAACGGATTGACGAAATCGAGAAATTCCTGTTGCACCTGAATGTAGAAACTCGCCCGATTACAACGGTATGTGTATTTTTGCCCTAGGCCATTATAGTTATTGGTTTCGAGTATCAGACTTGCGAAAATTTTGATGGTTTCTCAATCATTCCTTCACTTCAAACTCCTATATCTCGCGAACGGATTGAGGAAATCGAGAAATTCCTGTCGCATCTGAATGTAGAAACTCGCCCGATTACAACGGTATATGTATTTTTCCCCTAGGCCATTGTAGTTATTTGTTTCGAGTATCCGACTTGCGAATATTTTGATGGATCCTCAACCATTCCTTCACTTCAAACTCCGATATTTCGCGAACGGATTGACGAACTCGAGAAATTCCTGTTGCATCTGAAAGAAGAAACTCGCCCGATTACAACGATATGAGTATTTTTCCCCTAGGCCATTCCTGTTATTCGTTTCTAGCATCAGAATTGCGAGAATTTTGATGGTTTCTCAACCATCCCTTAACTCCAAACTCCGATATTTCGAGAACGGATTGACGAACTCCAGAAATTCCTGTTGCATCTGAAAGAAGAAACTCGCCCGATTACAACGGTATGTGTATTTTTCCCCAAGGCCATAGTAGTTATTGGTTTCGTGTATCAGACTTTCGAATATTTTGATGGTTTCTCAACCATTCCTTCACTTCATACTCCTGTATCTCGCGAACGGATTGAGGAAATCGAGAAATTCCTGTTGCATCTGAAAGTAGAAACTCGCCCGATTACAACGGTATGTGTATTTTTCCCCTAGGCCATTCCAGTTATTCGTTTCTAGCATCAGAATTGCGAAAATTTTGATGGACGCTCAACCATTCCTTAATTTCAAACTTCTATATTTCGCGAACGGAATGACGAATCCGAAAAATTTCTGTTGCGTCTGAAAGTAGAAACTCTCCCGATTAGAACGGAATGTGTATTTTTGCCCTAGGCCATAGTAGTTACTCGTTTCGAGTATCAGACTTGCGAAAATTTTGATGGATTCTCAACCATTCCTTCACTTCAAACTCCGATATTTCGCGAACGGATTGACGATCTCGAGAAATTCCAGTTGCATCTGAAAGAAGAAACTGGCCCGATTACAACGGTATGTGTATTTTTCCCCTAGGCCATTCCAGTTATTTGTTTCTAGCATCAGAATTGCGAAAATTTTGATGGTTTCTCAACCATTCCTTAATTTCAAACGCCCATATCTCGCGAACGGATTGACGAAATCGAGAAATTCCTGTTGCACCTAAATGTAGAAACTCGCCCGATTACAACGGTATGTGTATTTTTGCCCTAGGCCATTATAGTTATTGGTTTCGAGTATCAGACTTGCGAATATTTTGATGGATTCTCAACCATTCCTTCACTTCAAACTCCGATATTTCGGGAACGGATTGAAGAAATCGAGAAATTCCTGTTGCATCTGAAAGTAGAAACTCGCCCGATTACAGCGGTATGTGTATTTTTCCCCTTGGCCATTGTAGTTATTGGTTTCGAGTATCAGACTTGCGAATATTTTGATGGTTTCTCAACCATTCCTTCACTTCAAACTCCTGTATCTCGCGAACGGATTGAGGAAATCGAGAAATTCCTGTTGCATCTGAAAGTAGAAACTCGCCCGATTACAACGGTGTGTGTATTTTTCCCCTAGGCCATTCCAGTTATTCGTTTCTAGCATCAGAATTGCGAAAATTTTGATGGTTTCTCAACCATTCCTTAATTTCAAACGCCCATATCTCGCGAACGGATTGAAGAAATCGAGAAATTCCTGTTGCATCTGAAAGTAGAAACTCGCCCGATTAGAACGGTATGTGTATTTTTGCTCTAGGACATAGTAATTATTCGTTTCGAGTATCAGACTTGCGAAAATTTTGATGGGTTCTCAACCATTCCTTCACTTCAAACTCCGATATTTCGCGAACGGATTGACGAAATCGAGAAATTCCTGTTGCATCTGAAAGTAGAAACTCGCCCGATTACAGCGGTATGTGTATTTTTCCTCTAGGCCACAGTAGTTATTGGTTTCGTGTATCAGACTTGCGAAAATTTTGATGGTTGCTCAACCATTCCTTAATTTCAAACTCCCATATCTTGCGAACGGATTGACGAAATCGAGAAATTCCTGTTGTATCTGAATGTAGAAACTCGCCCGATTACAACGGTATGTGTATTTTTCCCCTAGGCCATTCCAGTTATTCGTTTCTAGCATCAGAATTGCGAAAATTTTGATGGTCGCTCAACCATTCCTTAATTTCAAACTCCTATATTTCGCGAACGGATTGAAGAAATCGAGAAATTCCTGTTGCATCTGAAAGTAGGAACTCGCCCGATTAGAACGGTGTGTGTATTTTTCCCCTAGGTCATAGTAGTTATTGGTTTCGGGTAGCAGACTTTAGAAAATTTTGATGATTACTCAACCATTCCTTCACTTCAAACTCCTATATCTCGCGAACGGATTAAGGAAATCGAGAAATTCCGGTTTCATCTGAAAGTAGAAACTCGCCCGATTACAACGGTATGTGTATTTTTCCCCTAGGCCATTCCAGTTATTCGTTTCTAGCATCAGAATTGCGAAAATTTTGATGGTCGCTCAACCATTCCTTAATTTCAAACTTCTATATTTCGCGAACGGAATGACGAATCCGAAAAATTCCTCTTGCATCTGAAAGAAGAAACTGGCCCGATTACAAAGGTATGTGTATTTTTCCCCTAGGCCATAGTAGTTATTGGTTTCGGGTATCAGACTTGCGAATATTTTGATGGATTCTCAACCGTTCCTTCACTTCCAACTCCTATATCTCGCGAACGGATTGAGGAAATCGAGAAATTCCTGTTGCATCTGAAAGTAGAAACTCGCCCGATTAGAACGGTATGTGTATTTTTGCTCTAGGACATAGTAATTTTTCGTTTCGAGTATCAGACTTGCGAATATTTTGATGGGTTCTCAACCATTCCTTCACTTTAAACTCCTATATCTCGCGAATGGATTGACGATCTCGAGAAATTCCAGTTGCATCTGAAAGAAGAAACTGGCCCGATTACAACGGTATGTGTATTTTTCCCCTAGGCCATTCCAGTTATTCGTTTCTAGCATCAGAATTGCGAAAATTTTGATGGTCGCTCAACCATTCCTTAATTTCAAACTTCTATATTTCGCGAACGGAATGACGAATCCGAAAAATTTCTGTTGCATCTGAAAGTAGAAACTCTCCCGATTAGAACGGAATGTGTATTTTTGCCCTAGGCCATAGTAGTTACTCGTTTCGAGTATCAGAATTGCGAAAATTTTGATGGATTCTCAACCATTCCTTCACTTCAAACTCCGATATTTCGCGAACGGATTGACGATCTCGAGAAATTCCAGTTGCATCTGAAAGAAGAAACTGGCCCGATTACAACGGTATGTGTATTTTTCCCCTAGGCCATTCCAGTTATCTGTTTCTAGCATCAGAATTGCGAAAATTTTGATGGTTTCTCAACCATTCCTTAATTTCAAACGCCCATATCTCGCGAACGGATTGACGAAATCGAGAAATTCCTGTTGCACCTGAATGTAGAAACTCGCCCGATTACAACGGTATGTGTATTTTTGCCCTAGGCCATTATAGTTATTGGTTTCGAGTATCAGACTTGCGAAAATTTTGATGGTTTCTCAATCATTCCTTCACTTCAAACTCCTATATCTCGCGAACGGATTGAGGAAATCGAGAAATTCCTGTCGCATCTGAATGTAGAAACTCGCCCGATTACAACGGTATATGTATTTTTCCCCTAGGCCATTGTAGTTATTGGTTTCGAGTATCCGACTTGCGAATATTTTGATGGATTCTCAACCATTCCTTCACTTCAAACTCCGATATTACGCGAACGGATTGACGAACTCGAGAAATTCCTGTTGCATCTGAAAGAAGAAACTCGCCCGATTACAACGATATGAGTATTTTTCCCCTAGGCCATTCCTGTTATTCGTTTCTAGCATCAGAATTGCGAGAATTTTGATGGTTTCTCAACCATCCCTTAACTCCAAACTCCGATATTTCGAGAACGGATTGACGAATCCGAAAAATTTCTGTGGCATCTGAGAGTAGAAACTCTCCCGAGTACAACGTTATGTGAATTTTTCCCCTAGGCCATTGTAGTTATTGGTTTCGTGTATCAGACTTGCGAAAATTTTGATGGTTTCTCAACCATTCCTTAACATCAAACTCCCATATCGCGCGAACGGATTGACGAACTCCAGAAATTCCTGTTGCATCTGAAAGTAGAAACTCGCCCGATTACAACGGTATGAGTATTTTTCCCCTAGGCCATTCCTGTTATTCGTTTCTAGCATCAGAATTGCGAGAATTTTGATGGTTTCTCAACCATCCCTTAACTCCAAACTCCGATATTTCGAGAACGGATTGACGAATCCGAAAAATTTCTGTGGCATCTGAGAGTAGAAACTCTCCCGAGTACAACGTTATGTGAATTTTTCCCCTAGGCCATTGTAGTTATTGGTTTCGTGTATCAGAATTGCGAAAATTTTGATGGTTTCTCAACCATTCCTTAATTTCAAACGCCCATATCTCGCGAACGGATTGAAGAAATCGAGAAATTCCTGTTGCATCTGAAAGTAGAAACTCGCCCGATTAGAACGGTATGTGTATTTTTGCTCTAGGACATAGTAATTATTCGTTTCGAGTATCAGACTTGCGAAAATTTTGATGGGTTCTCAACCATTCCTTCACTTCAAACTCCGATATTTCGCGAACGGATTGACGAAATCGAGAAATTCCTGTTGCATCTGAAAGTAGAAACTCGCCCGATTACAGCGGTATGTGTATTTTTCCTCTAGGCCACAGTAGTTATTGGTTTCGTGTATCAGACTTGCGAAAATTTTGATGGTTGCTCAACCATTCCTTAATTTCAAACTCCCATATCTTGCGAACGGATTGACGAAATCGAGAAATTCCTGTTGTATCTGAATGTAGAAACTCGCCCGATTACAACGGTATGTGTATTTTTCCCCTAGGCCATTCCAGTTATTCGTTTCTAGCATCAGAATTGCGAAAATTTTGATGGTCGCTCAACCATTCCTTAATTTCAAACTCCTATATTTCGCGAACGGATTGAAGAAATCGAGAAATTCCTGTTGCATCTGAAAGTAGGAACTCGCCCGATTAGAACGGTGTGTGTATTTTTCCCCTAGGTCATAGTAGTTATTGGTTTCGGGTAGCAGACTTTAGAAAATTTTGATGATTACTCAACCATTCCTTCACTTCAAACTCCTATATCTCGCGAACGGATTAAGGAAATCGAGAAATTCCGGTTTCATCTGAAAGTAGAAACTCGCCCGATTACAACGGTATGTGTATTTTTCCCCTAGGCCATTCCAGTTATTCGTTTCTAGCATCAGAATTGCGAAAATTTTGATGGTCGCTCAACCATTCCTTAATTTCAAACTTCTATATTTCGCGAACGGAATGACGAATCCGAAAAATTCCTCTTGCATCTGAAAGAAGAAACTGGCCCGATTACAAAGGTATGTGTATTTTTCCCCTAGGCCATAGTAGTTATTGGTTTCGGGTATCAGACTTGCGAATATTTTGATGGATTCTCAACCGTTCCTTCACTTCAAACTCCTATATCTCGCGAACGGATTGAGGAAATCGAGAAATTCCTGTTGCATCTGAAAGTAGAAACTCGCCCGATTAGAACGGTATGTGTATTTTTGCTCTAGGACATAGTAATTTTTCGTTTCGAGTATCAGACTTGCGAAAATTTTGATGGGTTCTCAACCATTCCTTCACTTTAAACTCCTATATCTCGCGAATGGATTGACGATCTCGAGAAATTCCAGTTGCATCTGAAAGAAGAAACTGGCCCGATTACAACGGTATGTGTATTTTTCCCCTAGGCCATTCCAGTTATTCGTTTCTAGCATCAGAATTGCGAAAATTTTGATGGTCGCTCAACCATTCCTTAATTTCAAACTTCTATATTTCGCGAACGGAATGACGAATCCGAAAAATTTCTGTTGCATCTGAAAGTAGAAACTCTCCCGATTAGAACGGAATGTGTATTTTTGCCCTAGGCCATAGTAGTTACTCGTTTCGAGTATCAGAATTGCGAAAATTTTGATGGATTCTCAACCATTCCTTCACTTCAAACTCCGATATTTCGCGAACGGATTGACGATCTCGAGAAATTCCAGTTGCATCTGAAAGAAGAAACTGGCCCGATTACAACGGTATGTGTATTTTTCCCCTAGGCCATTCCAGTTATCTGTTTCTAGCATCAGAATTGCGAAAATTTTGATGGTTTCTCAACCATTCCTTAATTTCAAACGCCCATATCTCGCGAACGGATTGACGAAATCGAGAAATTCCTGTTGCACCTGAATGTAGAAACTCGCCCGATTACAACGGTATGTGTATTTTTGCCCTAGGCCATTATAGTTATTGGTTTCGAGTATCAGACTTGCGAAAATTTTGATGGTTTCTCAATCATTCCTTCACTTCAAACTCCTATATCTCGCGAACGGATTGAGGAAATCGAGAAATTCCTGTCGCATCTGAATGTAGAAACTCGCCCGATTACAACGGTATATGTATTTTTCCCCTAGGCCATTGTAGTTATTGGTTTCGAGTATCCGACTTGCGAATATTTTGATGGATTCTCAACCATTCCTTCACTTCAAACTCCGATATTACGCGAACGGATTGACGAACTCGAGAAATTCCTGTTGCATCTGAAAGAAGAAACTCGCCCGATTACAACGATATGAGTATTTTTCCCCTAGGCCATTCCTGTTATTCGTTTCTAGCATCAGAATTGCGAGAATTTTGATGGTTTCTCAACCATCCCTTAACTCCAAACTCCGATATTTCGAGAACGGATTGACGAATCCGAAAAATTTCTGTGGCATCTGAGAGTAGAAACTCTCCCGAGTACAACGTTATGTGAATTTTTCCCCTAGGCCATTGTAGTTATTGGTTTCGTGTATCAGACTTGCGAAAATTTTGATGGTTTCTCAACCATTCCTTAACATCAAACTCCCATATCGCGCGAACGGATTGACGAACTCCAGAAATTCCTGTTGCATCTGAAAGAAGAAACTCGCCCGATTACAACGGTATGTGTATTTTTCCCCAAGGCCATAGTAGTTATTGGTTTCGTGTATCAGACTTTCGAATATTTTGATGGTTTCTCAACCATTCCTTCACTTCATACTCCTGTATCTCGCGAACGGATTGAGGAAATCGAGAAATTCCTGTTGCATCTGAAAGTAGAAACTCGCCCGATTAGAACGGTATGTGTATCTTTGCTCTAGGACATAGTAATTATTCGTTTCGAGTATCAGACTTGCGAAAATTTTGATGGGTTCTCAACCATTCCTTCACTTCAAACTCCGATATTTCGCGAACGGATTGACGAAATCGAGAAATTCCTGTTGCATCTGAAAGTAGAAACTCGCCCGATTACAACGGTGTGTGTATTTTTCCCCTAGGCCATTCCAGTTATTCGTTTCTAGCATCAGAATTGCGAAAATTTTGATGGTTTCTCAACCATTCCTTAATTTCAAACGCCCATATCTCGCGAACGGATTGAAGAAATCGAGAAATTCCTGTTGCATCTGAAAGTAGAAACTCGCCCGATTAGAACGGTATGTGTATTTTTGCTCTAGGACATAGTAATTATTCGTTTCGAGTATCAGACTTGCGAAAATTTTGATGGGTTCTCAACCATTCCTTCACTTCAAACTCCGATATTTCGCGAACGGATTGACGAAATCGAGAAATTCCTGTTGCATCTGAAAGTAGAAACTCGCCCGATTACAGCGGTATGTGTATTTTTCCTCTAGGCCACAGTAGTTATTGGTTTCGTGTATCAGACTTGCGTAAATTTTGATGGTTGCTCAACCATTCCTTAATTTCAAACTCCCATATCTTGCGAACGGATTGACGAAATCGAGAAATTCCTGTTGCATCTGAATGTAGAAACTCGCCCGATTACAACGGTATGTGTATTTTTCCCCTAGGCCATTCCAGTTATTCGTTTCTAGCATCAGAATTGCGAAAATTTTGATGGTCGCTCAACCATTCCTTAATTTCAAACTCCTATATTTCGCGAACGGATTGAAGAAATCGAGAAATTCCTGTTGCATCTGAAAGTAGGAACTCGCCCGATTAGAACGGTGTGTGTATTTTTCCCCTAGGTCATAGTAGTTATTGGTTTCGGGTAGCAGACTTTAGAAAATTTTGATGATTACTCAACCATTCCTTCACTTCAAACTCCTATATCTCGCGAACGGATTAAGGAAATCGAGAAATTCCGGTTTCATCTGAAAGTAGAAACTCGCCCGATTACAACGGTATGTGTATTTTTCCCCTAGGCCATTCCAGTTATTCGTTTCTAGCATCAGAATTGCGAAAATTTTGATGGTCGCTCAACCATTCCTTAATTTCAAACTTCTATATTTCGCGAACGGAATGACGAATCCGAAAAATTCCTCTTGCATCTGAAAGAAGAAACTGGCCCGATTACAAAGGTATGTGTATTTTTCCCCTAGGCCATAGTAGTTATTGGTTTCGGGTATCAGACTTGCGAATATTTTGATGGTTTCTCAACCGTTCCTTCACTTCAAACTTCTATATCTCGCGAACGGATTGACGAACTCGTGAAATTCCTGTTGCATCTGAAAGAAGAAACTCGCCCGATCACAACGGTATGTGTATTTTTCCCCTAGGCCATTGTAGTTATTGGTTTCGAGTATCAGACTTGCGAATATTTTGATGGTTTCTCAACCATTCCTTCACTTCAAACTCCTATATCTCGCGAACGGATTGAGGAAATCGAGAAATTCCTGTTGCATCTGAAAGTAGAAACTCGCCCGATTAGAACGGTATGTGTATTTTTGCTCTAGGACATAGTAATTTTTCGTTTCGAGTATCAGACTTGCGAAAATTTTGATGGGTTCTCAACCATTCCTTCACTTTAAACTCCTATATCTCGCGAATGGATTGAGGAAATCGAGAAATTCTTGTTGCATCTGCAAGTAGAAGCTCGCCCGATTAGAACGGTGTGTGTATTTCTCCCCTAGGCCATAGTAGTTATTGGTTTCGGGTATCAGACTTGCGAATATTTTGATGGTTTCTCAACCGTTCCTTCACTTCAAACTTCTATATCTCGCGAACGGATTGACGAACTCGTGAAATTCCTGTTGCATCTGAAAGAAGAAACTCGCCCGGTCACAAAGGTATGTGTATTTTTCCCCTAGGCCATTGTAGTTATTGGTTTCGAGTATCAGACTTGCGAATATTTTGATGGTTTCTCAACCATTCCTTCACTTCAAACTCCTATATCTCGCGAATCGGATTGAGGAAATCGAGAAATTCCTGTTGCATCTGAAAGTAGAAACTCGCCCGATTAGAACGGTATGTGTATTTTTGCTCTAGGACATAGTAATTATTCGTTTCGAGTATCAGACTTGCGAAAATTTTGATGGGTTCTCAACCATTCCTTCACTTTAAACTCCTATATCTCGCGAATGGATTGAGGAAATCGAGAAATTCTTGTTGCATCTGCAAGTAGAAACTCGCCCGATTAGAACGGTATGTGTATTTTTGCCCTAGGCCATAGTAGTTACTCGTTTCGAGTATCAGACTTGCGAAAATTTTCATGGATTCTCAACCATTCCTTCAATTCAAACTCCGATATTTCGCGAACGGATTGACGATCTCGAGAAATTCCTGTTGCATCTGAAAGAAGAAACTGGCCCGATTACAAAGGTATGTGTATTTTTCCCCTAGGCCATTCCAGTTATTTGTTTCTAGCATCAGAATTGCGAAAATTTTGATGGTTTCTCAACCATTCCTTAATTTCAAACGCCCATATCTCGCGAACGGATTGAAGAAATCGAGAAATTCCTGTTGCATCTGAAAGTAGAAACTCGCCCGATTAGAACGGTATGTGTATTTTTGCTCTAGGACATAGTAATTATTCGTTTCGAGTATCAGACTTGCGAAAATTTTGATGGGTTCTCAACCATTCCTTCACTTCAAACTCCTATATTTCGCGAACGGATTGAAGAAATCGAGAAATTCCTGTTGCATCTGAAAGTAGGAACTCGCCCGATTAGAACGGTGTGTGTATTTTTCCCCTAGGTCATAGTAGTTATTGGTTTCGGGTAGCAGACTTTAGAAAATTTTGATGATTACTCAACCATTCCTTCACTTCAAACTCCTATATCTCGCGAACGGATTAAGGAAATCGAGAAATTCCGGTTTCATCTGAAAGTAGAAACTCGCCCGATTACAACGGTATGTGTATTTTTCCCCTAGGCCATTCCAGTTATTCGTTTCTAGCATCAGAATTGCGAAAATTTTGATGGTCGCTCAACCATTCCTTAATTTCAAACTTCTATATTTCGCGAACGGAATGACGAATCCGAAAAATTCCTGTGGCATCTGAAAGAAGAAACTGGCCCGATTACAAAGGTATGTGTATTTTTCCCCTAGGCCATTCCAGTTATTTGTTTCTAGCATCAGAATTGCGAAAATTTTGATGGTTTCTCAACCATTCCTTAATTTCAAACGCCCATATCTCGCGAACGGATTGAAGAAATCGAGAAATTCCTGTTGCATCTGAAAGTAGAAACTCGCCCGATTACAGCGGTATGTGAATTTTTCCCCTGGGCCATTGTAGTTATTGGTTTCGAGTATCAGACTTGCGAATATTTTGATGGTTTCTCAACCATTCCTTCACTTCAAACTCCTATATCTCGCGAACGGATTGAGGAAATCGAGAAATTCCTGTTGCATGTGAAAGTAGAAATTCGCCCGATTAGAACGGTGTGTGTATTTCTCCCCTAGGCCATAGTAGTTATTGGTTTCGGGTATCAGACTTGCGAATATTTTGATGGTTTCTCAACCGTTCCTTCACTTCAAACTTCTATATCTCGCGAACGGATTGACGAACTCGTGAAATTCCTGGTGCATCTGAAAGAAGAAACTCGCCCGATCACAAAGGTATGTGTATTTTTCCCCTAGGCCATTGTAGTTATTGGTTTCGAGTATCAGACTTGCGAATATTTTGATGGTTTCTCAACCATTCCTTCACTTCAAACTCCTATATCTCGCGAATCGGATTGAGGAAATCGAGAAATTCCTGTTGCATCTGAAAGTAGAAACTCGCCCGATTAGAACGGTATGTGTATTTTTGCTCTAGGACATAGTAATTATTCATTTCGAGTATCAGACTTGCGAAAATTTTGATGGGTTCTCAACCATTCCTTCACTTTAAACTCCTATATCTCGCGAATGGATTGAGGAAATCGAGAAATTCTTGTTGCATCTGCAAGTAGAAACTCGCCCGATTAGAACGGTATGTGTATTTTTGCCCTAGGCCATAGTAGTTACTCGTTTCGAGTATCAGACTTGCGAATATTTTGCTGGTTTCTCAACCATTCCTTCACTTCAAACTCCTATATCTCGCGAACGTATTGAGGAAATCGAGAAATTCCTGTTGCATCTGAAAGTAGAAACTCGCCCGATTAGAACGGTATGTGTATTTCTCCCCTAGGCCATAGTAGTTATTGGTTTCGGGTATCAGACTTGCGAATATTTTGATGGTTTCTCAACCATTCCTTCACTTCAAACTCCTATATCTCGCGAATGGATTGAGGAAATCGAGAAATTCTTGTTGCATCTGCAAGTAGAAACTCGCCCGATTAGAACGGTATGTGTATTTTTGCCCTAGGCCATAGTAGTTACTCGTTTCGAGTATCAGACTTGCGAATATTTTGATGGTTTCTCAACCATTCCTTCACTTCAAACTCCTATATCTCGCGAACGGATTGAGGAAATCGAGAAATTCCTGTTGCATCTGAAAGTAGAAACTCGCCCAATTAGAACGGTGTTTGTATTTTTTCCCTAGGTCATAGTAGTTATTGGTTTCGGGTAGCAGACTTTCGAAAATTTTGATGATTACTCAACCATTCCTTCACTTCAAACTCCTATATCTCGCGACGGATTAAGGAAATCGAGAAATTCCGGTTGCATCTGAAAGTAGAAACTCGCCCGATTACAACGGTATGTGTATTTTTCCCCAAGGCCATAGTAGTTATTGGTTTCGTGTATCAGACTTTCGAAAATTTTGATGGTTTCTCAAACAATCCTTAACTTCAAACTCCCATATCTCGCGTATGGATTGAGGAAATCGAGAAATTCCACTTGCATCTGAAAGTAGAAACTCGCCCGATTACAACGGTATGTGTATTTTTGCTCTAGGACATAGTAGTTATTCGTTTCGAGTATCAGACTTGCGAAAATTTTGATGGGTTCTCAACCATTCCTTAACTTCAATCTCCTACATCTCGTGAACGGAATGAGGAAATCGAGATATTCCTGTTGCATCTGAAAGTAGAAACTCGCCCGATTACAACGGTATGTGTATTTTTGCTCTAGGACATAGTAGTTATTCGTTTCGAGTATCAGACTTGCGAAAATTTTGATGGTTCCTCAACCATTCCTTAACTTCAAACAACCATATCTCGCAAACGGAATGCCGAACTCGAGAAATCCCCGTTGCATCTGAAAGCAGAAGCTCGCCCGATTACAACGGTATGTCTATTTTTCCCCTAGGCCATTGTAGTTATTGGTTTCGTGTATCAGACTTGCGAAAATTTTGATGGTTTCTCAACCATTCCTTAACTTCAAACTCCCATATCTCGCGAACGGATTGACGAATTCGAGAAATTCCTGTTGCATCTGAAAGAAGAAACTCTCCCGATTACAACGGTATGTGTATTTGTCCCGTAGGCCATTGTAGTTATTGGTTTACGTGTATCAGACTTGCGAATATTTTGATGATTTCTCAACCATTCCTTCACTACAAACAACCATATCTCGCGAACGGATTGACTAATTCGGGAAATTCCTGTTGCATCTGAAAGTAGAAACTCGCCGGATTAGAACGGTATGTGTATTTTTGCTCTAGGACATAGTAATTATTCGTTTCGAGTACCAGACTTGCGAAAATTTTGATGGCTTCTCAACCATTCCTTAACTTCAAACAACCATATCTCGCGAACAGATTGACTAGTTCGGGAAATTCCTGTTGCGTCTGAAAGCAGAAGCTCGCCCGATTACAGCGGTATCTGTATTTTTCTCCTAGGCCATTGTAGTTATTGGTTTCGAGTATCAGACATGCGAATATTTTGATGGATTCTCAACCATTCCTTCACATCAAACTCCGATATTTCGCGAACGGATTGACGAAATCGAGAAATTCCTGTTGCATCTGAATGTAGAAACTCGCCCGATTACAACGGTATGTGTATTTTTGCTCTAGGCCATTGTAGTTATTGGTTTCGAGTATCAGACTTGCGAATATTTTGATGGTTTCTCAACCACTCCTTCACTTCAAACTCCTTTCTCTCGCGAACGGATGGAGGAAATCGAGAAATTCCTGTTGCATCTGAAAGTAGAAACTCGCCCGATTACAGCGGTATGTGAATTTTTCCCCTGGGCCATTGTAGTTATTGGTTTCGAGTATCAGACTTGCGAATATTTTGATGGTTTCTCAACCATTCCTTCACTTCAAACTCCTATATCTCGCGAACGGATTGAGGAAATCGAGAAATTCCTGTTGCATGTGAAAGTAGAAATTCGCCCGATTAGAACGGTGTGTGTATTTCTCCCCTAGGCCATAGTAGTTATTGGTTTCGGGTATCAGACTTGCGAATATTTTGATGGTTTCTCAACCGTTCCTTCACTTCAAACTTCTATATCTCGCGAACGGATTGACGAACTCGTGAAATTCCTGTTGCATCTGAAAGAAGAAACACGCCCGATCACAACGGTATGTGTATTTTTCCCCTAGGCCATTGTAGTTATTGGTTTCGAGTATCAGACTTGCGAATATTTTGATGGTTTCTCAACCATTCCTTCACTTCAAACTCCTATATCTCGCGAACGGATTGAGGAAATCGAGAAATTCCTGTTGCATCTGAAAGTAGAAACTCGCCCGATTAGAACGGTATGTGTATTTTTGCTCTAGGACATAGTAATTATTCGTTTCGAGTATCAGACTTGCGAAAATTTTGATGGGTTCTCAACCATTCCTTCACTTTAAACTCCTATATCTCGCGAATGGATTGAGGAAATCGAGAAATTCTTGTTGCATCTGCAAGTAGAAACTCGCCCGATTAGAACGGTATGTGTATTTTTGCCCTAGGCCATAGTAGTTACTCGTTTCGAGTATCAGACTTGCGAATATTTTGATGGTTTCTCAACCATTCCTTCACTTCAAACTCCTATATCTCGCGAACGGATTGAGGAAATCGAGAAATTCCTGTTGCATCTGAAAGTAGAAACTCGCCCGATTAGAACGGTGTGTGTATTTCTCCCCTAGGCCATAGTAGTTATTGGTTTCGGGTATCAGACTTGCGAATATTTTGATGGTTTCTCAACCGTTCCTTCACTTCAAACTTCTATATCTCGCGAACGGATTGACGAACTCGTGAAATTCCTGGTGCATCTGAAAGAAGAAACTCGCCCGATCACAAAGGTATGTGTATTTTTCCCCTAGGCCATTGTAGTTATTGGTTTCGAGTATCAGACTTGCGAATATTTTGATGGTTTCTCAACCATTCCTTCACTTCAAACTCCTATATCTCGCGAATCGGATTGAGGAAATCGAGAAATTCCTGTTGCATCTGAAAGTAGAAACTCGCCCGATTAGAACGGTATGTGTATTTTTGCTCTAGGACATAGTAATTATTCATTTCGAGTATCAGACTTGCGAAAATTTTGATGGGTTCTCAACCATTCCTTCACTTTAAACTCCTATATCTCGCGAATGGATTGAGGAAATCGAGAAATTCTTGTTGCATCTGCAAGTAGAAACTCGCCCGATTAGAACGGTATGTGTATTTTTGCCCTAGGCCATAGTAGTTACTCGTTTCGAGTATCAGACTTGCGAATATTTTGCTGGTTTCTCAACCATTCCTTCACTTCAAACTCCTATATCTCGCGAACGTATTGAGGAAATCGAGAAATTCCTGTTGCATCTGAAAGTAGAAACTCGCCCGATTAGAACGGTATGTGTATTTCTCCCCTAGGCCATAGTAGTTATTGGTTTCGGGTATCAGACTTGCGAATATTTTGATGGTTTCTCAACCATTCCTTCACTTCAAACTCCTATATCTCGCGAATGGATTGAGGAAATCGAGAAATTCTTGTTGCATCTGCAAGTAGAAACTCGCCCGATTAGAAAGGTATGTGTATTTTTGCCCTAGGCCATAGTAGTTACTCGTTTCGAGTATCAGACTTGCGAATATTTTGATGGTTTCTCAACCATTCCTTCACTTCAAACTCCTATATCTCGCGAACGGATTGAGGAAATCGAGAAATTCCTGTTGCATCTGAAAGTAGAAACTCGCCCAATTAGAACGGTGTTTGTATTTTTTCACTAGGTCATAGTAGTTATTGGTTTCGGGTAGCAGACTTTCGAAAATTTTGATGATTACTCAACCATTCCTTCACTTCAAACTCCTATATCTCGCGACGGATTAAGGAAATCGAGAAATTCCGGTTGCATCTGAAAGTAGAAACTCGCCCGATTACAACGGTATGTGTATTTTTCCCCAAGGCCATAGTAGTTATTGGTTTCGTGTATCAGACTTTCGAAAATTTTGATGGTTTCTCAAACAATCCTTAACTTCAAACTCCCATATCTCGCGTATGGATTGAGGAAATCGAGAAATTCCACTTGCATCTGAAAGTAGAAACTGGTCCGATTACAACGGTATGTGTATGTATGCCCTAGGCCATAGTAGTTATTGGTCTCAAGTATCAGACTTGCGAAAATTTTGATGGGTTCTCAACCATTCCTTAACTTCAATCTCCTACATCTCGTGAACGGAATGAGGAAATCGAGATATTCCTGTTGCATCTGAAAGTAGAAACTCGCCCGATTACAACGGTATGTGTATTTTTGCTCTAGGACATAGTAGTTATTCGTTTCGAGTATCAGACTTGCGAAAATTTTGATGGTTCCTCAACCATTCATTAACTTCAAACAACCATATCTCGCAAACGGAATGCCGAACTCGAGAAATCCCCGTTGCATCTGAAAGCAGAAGCTCGCCCGATTACAACGGTATGTCTATTTTTCCCCTAGGCCATTGTAGTTATTGGTTTCGTGTATCAGACTTGCGAAAATTTTGATGGTTTCTCAACCATTCCTTAACTTCAAACTCCCATATCTCGCGAACGGATTGACGAATTCGAGAAATTCCTGTTGCATCTGAAAGAAGAAACTCTCCCGATTACAACGGTATGTGTATTTGTCCCGTAGGCCATTGTAGTTATTGGTTTACGTGTATCAGACTTGCGAATATTTTGATGATTTCTCAACCATTCCTTCACTACAAACAACCATATCTCGCGAACGGATTGACTAATTCGGGAAATTCCTGTTGCATCTGAAAGTAGAAACTCGCCGGATTAGAACGGTATGTGTATTTTTGCTCTAGGACATAGTAATTATTCGTTTCGAGTACCAGACTTGCGAAAATTTTGATGGCTTCTCAACCATTCCTTAACTTCAAACAACCATATCTCGCGAACAGATTGACTAGTTCGGGAAATTCCTGTTGCATCTGAAAGCAGAAGCTCGCCCGATTACAGCGGTATCTGTATTTTTCTCCTAGGCCATTGTAGTTATTGGTTTCGAGTATCAGACATGCGAATATTTTGATGGATTCTCAACCATTCCTTCACATCAAACTCCGATATTTCGCGAACGGATTGACGAAATCGAGAAATTCCTGTTGCATCTGAATGTAGAAACTCGCCCGATTACAACGGTATGTGTATTTTTGCTCTAGGCCATTGTAGTTATTGGTTTCGAGTATCAGACTTGCGAATATTTTGATGGTTTCTCAACCATTCCTTCACTTCAAACTCCTTTCTCTCGCGAACGGATGGAGGAAATCGAGAAATTCCTGTTGCATCTGAAAGTAGAAACTCGCCCGATTACAACGGTATGTGTATTTTTCCCCAAGGCCATAGTAGTTATTGGTTTCGTGTATCAGACTTTCGAAAATTTTGATGGTTTCTCAAACAATCCTTAACTTCAAACTCCCATATCTCGCGTATGGATTGAGGAAATCGAGAAATTCCACTTGCATCTGAAAGTAGAAACTGGTCCGATTACAACGGTATGTGTATGTATGCCCTAGGCCATAGTAGTTATTGGTCTCAAGTATCAGACTTGCGAAAATTTTGATGGGTTCTCAACCATTCCTTAACTTCAATCTCCTACATCTCGTGAACGGAATGAGGAAATCGAGATATTCCTGTTGCATCTGAAAGTAGAAACTCGCCCGATTACAACGGTATGTGTATTTTTGCTCTAGGACATAGTAGTTATTCGTTTCGAGTATCAGACTTGCGAAAATTTTGATGGTTCCTCAACCATTCCTTAACTTCAAACAACCATATCTCGCGAACGGAATGCCGAACTCGAGAAATCCCCGTTGCATCTGAATGCAGAAGCTCGCCCGATTACAACGGTATGTCTATTTTTCCCCTAGGCCATTGTAGTTATTGGTTTCGTGTATCAGACTTGCGAAAATTTTGATGGTTTCTCAACCATTCCTTAACTTCAAACTCCCATATCTCGCGAACGGATTGACGAATTCGAGAAATTCCTGTTGCATCTGAAAGAAGAAACTCTCCCGATTACAACGGCATGTGTATTTTTCCCGTAGGCCATTGTAGTTATTGGTTTACGTGTATCAGACTTGCGAATATTTTGATGATTTCTCAACCATTCCTTCACTACAAACAACCATATCTCGCGAACGGATTGACTAATTCGGGAAATTCCTGTTGCATCTGAAAGTAGAAACTCGCCGGATTAGAACGGTATGTGTATTTTTGCTCTAGGACATAGTAATTATTCGTTTCGAGTACCAGACTTGCGAAAATTTTGATGGCTTCTCAACCATTCCTTAACTTCAAACAACCATATCTCGCGAACAGATTGACTAGTTCGGGAAATTCCTGTTGCATCTGAAAGCAGAAGCTCGCCCGATTACAGCGGTATCTGTATTTTTCTCCTAGGCCATTGTAGTTATTGGTTTCGAGTATCAGACATGCGAATATTTTGATGGATTCTCAACCATTCCTTCACATCAAACTCCGATATTTCGCGAACGGATTGACGAAATCGAGAAATTCCTGTTGCATCTGAATGTAGAAACTCGCCCGATTACAACGGTATGTGTATTTTTGCTCTAGGCCATTGTAGTTATTGGTTTCGAGTATCAGACTTGCGAATATTTTGATGGTTTCTCAACCATTCCTTCACTTCAAACTCCTTTCTCTCGCGAACGGATGGAGGAAATCGAGAAATTCCTGTTGCATCTGAAAGTAGAAACTCGCCCGATTACAACGGTATGTGTATTTTTCCCCAAGGCCATAGTAGTTATTGGTTTCGTGTATCAGACTTTCGAAAATTTTGATGGTTTCTCAAACAATCCTTAACTTCAAACTCCCATATCTCGCGTATGGATTGAGGAAATCGAGAAATTCCACTTGCATCTGAAAGTAGAAACTGGTCCGATTACAACGGTATGTGTATGTATGCCCTAGGCCATAGTAGTTATTGGTCTCAAGTATCAGACTTGCGAAAATTTTGATGGGTTCTCAACCATTCCTTAACTTCAATCTCCTACATCTCGTGAACGGAATGAGGAAATCGAGATATTCCTGTTGCATCTGAAAGTAGAAACTCGCCCGACTACAACGGTATGTGTATTTTTGCTCTAGGACATAGTAGTTATTCGTTTCGAGTATCAGACTTGCGAAAATTTTGATGGTTCCTCAACCATTCCTTAACTTCAAACAACCATATCTCGCGAACGGAATGCCGAACTCGAGAAATCCCCGTTGCATCTGAAAGCAGAAGCTCGCCCGATTACAACGGTATGTCTATTTTTCCCCTAGGCCATTGTAGTTATTGGTTTCGTGTATCAGACTTGCGAAAATTTTGATGGTTTCTCAACCATTCCTTAACTTCAAACTCCCATATCTCGCGAACGGATTGACGAATTCGAGAAATTCCTGTTGCATCTGAAAGAAGAAACTCTCCCGATTACAACGGTATGTGTATTTTTCCCGTAGGCCATTGTAGTTATTGGTTTACGTGTATCAGACTTGCGAATATTTTGATGATTTCTCAACCATTCCTTCACTACAAACAACCATATCTCGCGAACGGATTGACTAATTCGGGAAATTCCTGTTGCATCTGAAAGTAGAAACTCGCCGGATTAGAACGGTATGTGTATTTTTGCTCTAGGACATAGTAATTATTCGTTTCGAGTACCAGACTTGCGAAAATTTTGATGGCTTCTCAACCATTCCTTAACTTCAAACAACCATATCTCGCGAACAGATTGACTAGTTCGGGAAATTCCTGTTGCAGCTGAAAGCAGAAGCTCGCCCGATTACAGCGGTATCTGTATTTTTCTCCTAGGCCATTGTAGTTATTGGTTTCGAGTATCAGACATGCGAATATTTTGATGGTTTCTCAACCATTCCTTCACTTCAAACTCCTTTCTCTCGCGAACGGATGGAGGAAATCGAGAAATTCCTGTTGCATCTGAAAGTAGAAACTCGCCCGATTAGAACGATGTGTGTATTTCTCCCCTAGGCCATAGTAGTTATTGGTTTCGGGTATCAGACTTGCGAATATTTTGATGGGTTCTCAACCGTTCGTTCACTTCAAACTTCTATATCTCGCGAACGGATTGACGAACTCGTGAAATTCCTGTTGCATCTGAAAGAAGAAACTCGCCCGATCACAACGGTATGTGTATTTTTCCCCTAGGCCATTGTAGTTATTGGTTTCGAGTATCAGACTTGCGAATATTTTGATGGTTTCTCAACCATTCCTTAATTTCAAACTCCCATATCTCGCGAACGGATTGACGAAATCGAGAAATTCCTGTTGCATCTGAATGTAGAAACTCGCCCGATTACAAGGGTGTCTGTATTGTTCCCCTAGGCCATTGTAGTTATTGGTTTCGAGTATCAGACATGCGAATATTTTGATGGATTCTCAACAATTCGTTCACTTCAAACTCCCATATCTCGCGAACGGATTGACGAAATCGAGAAATTCCTGTTGCATCTGAATGTAGAAACTCGCCCGATTACAACGGTATGTGTATTTTTGCTCTGGGACAGAGTAGTTATTGGTTTCGATTATCAGACTTGCGAATATTTTGATGGATTCTCAACCATTCCTTCACATCAAACTCCTATATCTCGCGAACGGATTAAGGAAATCGAGAAATTCTGGTTGCATCTGAAAGTAGAAACTCGCCGGATTAGAACGGTATGTGTATTTTTGCTCTAGGACATAGTAATTATTCGTTTCGAGTATCAGACTTGCGAAAATTTTGATGGCTTCTCAACCATTCCTTAACTTCAAACAACCATATCTCGCGAACGGATTGACTAATTCGGGAAATTCCTGTTGCATCTGAAAGCAGAAGCTCGCCCGATTACAGAGGTATCTGTATTTTTCCCTAGGCCATTGTAGTTATTGGTTTCGAGTATCAGACATGCGAATATTTTGATGGATTCTCAAACATTCCTTCACATCAAACTCCGATATTTCGCGAACGGATTGACGAAATCGAGAAATTCCTGTTGCATCTGAATGTAGAAACTCGCCCGATTACAACGGTATGTGTATTTTTGCTCTAGGCCATTGTAGTTATTGGTTTCGAGTATCAGCCTTGCGAATATTTTGATGGTTTCTCAACCATTCCTTCACTTCAAACTCTTATATCTCGCGAACGGATTGAGGAAATCGAGAAATTCCTGTTGCATCTGAAAGTAGAAACTCGCCCGATTAGAACGGTGTGTCTATTTCTCCCCTAGGCCATAGTAGTTATTGGTTTCGGGTATCAGACTTGCGAATATTTTGATGGGTTCTCAACCGTTCCTTCACTTCAAACTTCTATATCTCGCGAACGGATTGACGAACTCGTGAAATTCCTGTTGCATCTGAAAGAAGAAACTCGCCCGATTACAACGGTATGTGTATTTTTCCCCTAGGCCATTCCAGTCATTTGTTTCTAGCATCAGAATTGCGAAAATTTTGATGGTTTCTCAACCATTCCTTAATTTCAAACGCCCATATCTCGCGAACGGATTGACGAAATCGAGAAATTCCTGTTGCATCTGAATGTAGAAACTCGCCCGATTACAGCGGTATGTGTATTTTTCCTCTAGGCCATAGTAGTTATTGGTTTCGTGTATCAGACTTGCGAAAATTTTGATGGTTTCTCAACCATTCCTTAATTTCAAACTCCCATATCTCGCGAACGGATTGACGAAATCGAGAAATTCCTGTTGCATCTGAATGTAGAAACTCTCCCGATTAGAACGGAATGTGTATTTTTGCCCTAGGCCATAGTAGTTACTCGTTTCGAGTATCAGACTTGCGAAAATTTTGATGGATTCTCAACCATTCCTTCCCTTCAAACTCCGATATTTCGCGAACGGATTGACGATCTCGAGAAATTCCAGTTGCATCTGAAAGAAGAAACTGGCCCGATTACAACGGTATGTGTATTTTTGCCCTAGGCCATTATAGTTATTGGTTTCGAGTATCAGACTTGCGAATATTTTGATGGATTCTCAACCATTCCTTCACTTCAAACTCCGATATTTCGGGAACGGATTGAAGAAATCGAGAAATTCCTGTTGCATCTGAAAGTAGAAACTCGCCCGATTACAGCGGTATGTGTATTTTTCCCCTAGGCCATTGTAGTTATTGGTTTCGTGTATCAGACTTGCGAATATTTTGATGGTTTCTCAACCATTCCTTCACTTCAAACTCCTGTATCTCGCGAACGGATTGAGGAAATCGAGAAATTCCTGTTGCATCTTAAAGTAGAAACTCGCCTGATTAGAACGGTATGTGTATTTTTGCCCTAGGCCATAGTAGTTACTCGTTTCGAGTATCAGACTTGCGAAAATTTTGATGGATTCTCAACCATTCCTTCCCTTCAAACTCCGATATTTCGCGAACGGATTGACGATCTCGAGAAATTCCAGTTGCATCTGAAAGAAGAAACTGGCCCGATTACAACGGTATGTGTATTTTTCCCCTAGGCCATTCCAGTTATTTGTTTCTAGCATCAGAATTGCGAAAATTTTGATGGTTTCTCAACCATTCCTTAATTTCAAACGCCCATATCTCGCGAACGGATTGTCGAAATCGAGAAATTCCTGTTGCACCTGAATGTAGAAACTCGCCCGATTACAACGGTATGTGTATTTTTGCCCTAGGCCATTATAGTTATTGGTTTCGAGTATCAGACTTGCGAATATTTTGATGGATTCTCAACCATTCCTTCACTTCAAACTCCGATATTTCGGGAACGGATTGAAGAAATCGAGAAATTCCTGTTGCATCTGAAAGTAGAAACTCGCCCGATTACAGCGGTATGTGTATTTTTCCCCTAGGCCATTGTAGTTATTGGTTTCGTGTATCAGACTTGCGAATATTTTGATGGTTTCTCAACCATTCCTTCACTTCAAACTCCTGTATCTCGCGAACGGATTGAGGAAATCGAGAAATTCCTGTTGCATCTGAAAGTAGAAACTCGCCCGATTACAACGGTGTGTGTATTTTTCCCCTAGGCCATTCCAGTTATTCGTTTCTAGCATCAGAATTGCGAAAATTTTGATGGTCTCTCAACCATTCCTTAATTTCAAACATCTATATTTCGCGAACGGATTGACGAATCCGAAATATGTCTGTTGCATCTGAAATTAGAAACTCTCCCGATTAGAACGGTATGTGTATTTTTGCCCTAGGCCATAGTAGTTACTCGTTTCGAGTATCAGACTTGCAAAAATTTTGATGGTTTCTCAATCATTCCTTCACTTCAAACTCCTATATCTCGCGAACGGATTGAGGAAATCGAGAAATTCCTGTTGCATCTGAATGTAGAAACTCGCCCGATTACAACGGTATATGTATTTTTCCCCTAGGCCATTGTAGTTATTGGTTTCGAGTATCAGACATGCGAATATTTTGATGGATTCTCAACCATTCGTTCACTTCAAACTCCCATATCTCGCGAACGGATTGACGAAATCGAGAAATTCCTGTTGCATCTGAATGTAGAAACTCGCCCGATTACAACGGTATGTGTATTTTTGCTCTAGGACAGAGTAGTTATTGGTTTCGATTATCAGACTTGCGAATATTTTGTGGATTCTCAACCATTCCTTCACATCAAACTCCGATATTTCGCGAACGGATTGACGAAATCGAGAAATTCCTGTTGCATCTGAAAGTAGAAACTCGCCGGATTAGAACGGTATGTGTATTTTTGCTCTAGGACATAGTAATTATTCGTTTCGAGTATCAGACTTGCGAAAATTTTGATGGCTTCTCAACCATTCCTTAACTTCAAACAACCATATCTCGCGAACGGATTGACTAATTCGGGAAATTCCTGTTGCACCTGAAAGCAGAAGCTCGCCCGATTACAGAGGTATCTGTATTTTTCCCCTAGGCCATTGTAGTTATTGGTTTCGAGTATCAGACATGCGAATATTTTGATGGCTTCTCAACCATTCCTTCACATCAAACTCCGATATTTCGGGAACGGATTGAAGAAATCGAGAAATTCCTGTTGCATCTGAAAGTAGAAACTCGCCCGATTACAGCGGTATGTGTATTTTTCCCCTAGGCCATTGTAGTTATTGGTTTCGTGTATCAGACTTGCGAATATTTTGATGGTTTCTCAACCATTCCTTCACTTCAAACTCCTGTATCTCGCGAACGGATTGAGGAAATCGAGAAATTCCTGTTGCATCTGAAAGTAGAAACTCGCCCGATTACAACGGTGTGTGTATTTTTCCCCTAGGCCATTCCAGTTATTCGTTTCTAGCATCAGAATTGCGAAAATTTTGATGGTCTCTCAACCATTCCTTAATTTCAAACATCTATATTTCGCGAACGGATTGACGAATCCGAAATATGTCTGTTGCATCTGAAATTAGAAACTCTCCCGATTAGAACGGTATGTGTATTTTTGCCCTAGGCCATAGTAGTTACTCGTTTCGAGTATCAGACTTGCAAAAATTTTGATGGTTTCTCAATCATTCCTTCACTTCAAACTCCTATATCTCGCGAACGGATTGAGGAAATCGAGAAATTCCTGTTGCATCTGAATGTAGAAACTCGCCCGATTACAACGGTATATGTATTTTTCCCCTAGGCCATTGTAGTTATTGGTTTCGAGTATCAGACATGCGAATATTTTGATGGATTCTCAACCATTCGTTCACTTCAAACTCCCATATCTCGCGAACGGATTGACGAAATCGAGAAATTCCTGTTGCATCTGAATGTAGAAACTCGCCCGATTACAACGGTATGTGTATTTTTGCTCTAGGACAGAGTAGTTATTGGTTTCGATTATCAGACTTGCGAATATTTTGTGGATTCTCAACCATTCCTTCACATCAAACTCCGATATTTCGCGAACGGATTGACGAAATCGAGAAATTCCTGTTGCATCTGAAAGTAGAAACTCGCCGGATTAGAACGGTATGTGTATTTTTGCTCTAGGACATAGTAATTATTCGTTTCGAGTATCAGACTTGCGAAAATTTTGATGGCTTCTCAACCATTCCTTAACTTCAAACAACCATATCTCGCGAACGGATTGACTAATTCGGGAAATTCCTGTTGCACCTGAAAGCAGAAGCTCGCCCGATTACAGAGGTATCTGTATTTTTCCCCTAGGCCATTGTAGTTATTGGTTTCGAGTATCAGACATGCGAATATTTTGATGGCTTCTCAACCATTCCTTCACATCAAACTCCGATATTTCGGGAACGGATTGAAGAAATCGAGAAATTCCTGTTGCATCTGAAAGTAGAAACTCGCCCGATTACAGCGGTATGTGTATTTTTCCCCTAGGCCATTGTAGTTATTGGTTTCGTGTATCAGACTTGCGAATATTTTGATGGTTTCTCAACCATTCCTTCACTTCAAACTCCTGTATCTCGCGAACGGATTGAGGAAATCGAGAAATTCCTGTTGCATCTGAAAGTAGAAACTCGCCCGATTACAACGGTGTGTGTATTTTTCCCCTAGGCCATTCCAGTTATTCGTTTCTAGCATCAGAATTGCGAAAATTTTGATGGTCTCTCAACCATTCCTTAATTTCAAACATCTATATTTCGCGAACGGATTGACGAATCCGAAATATGTCTGTTGCATCTGAAATTAGAAACTCTCCCGATTAGAACGGTATGTGTATTTTTGCCCTAGGCCATAGTAGTTACTCGTTTCGAGTATCAGACTTGCAAAAATTTTGATGGTTTCTCAATCATTCCTTCACTTCAAACTCCTATATCTCGCGAACGGATTGAGGAAATCGAGAAATTCCTGTTGCATCTGAATGTAGAAACTCGCCCGATTACAACGGTATATGTATTTTTCCCCTAGGCCATTGTAGTTATTGGTTTCGAGTATCAGACATGCGAATATTTTGATGGATTCTCAACCATTCGTTCACTTCAAACTCCCATATCTCGCGAACGGATTGACGAAATCGAGAAATTCCTGTTGCATCTGAATGTAGAAACTCGCCCGATTACAACGGTATGTGTATTTTTGCTCTAGGACAGAGTAGTTATTGGTTTCGATTATCAGACTTGCGAATATTTTGTGGATTCTCAACCATTCCTTCACATCAAACTCCGATATTTCGCGAACGGATTGACGAAATCGAGAAATTCCTGTTGCATCTGAAAGTAGAAACTCGCCGGATTAGAACGGTATGTGTATTTTTGCTCTAGGACATAGTAATTATTCGTTTCGAGTATCAGACTTGCGAAAATTTTGATGGCTTCTCAACCATTCCTTAACTTCAAACAACCATATCTCGCGAACGGATTGACTAATTCGGGAAATTCCTGTTGCACCTGAAAGCAGAAGCTCGCCCGATTACAGAGGTATCTGTATTTTTCCCCTAGGCCATTGTAGTTATTGGTTTCGAGTATCAGACATGCGAATATTTTGATGGCTTCTCAACCATTCCTTCACATCAAACTCCGATATTTCGCGAACGGATTGACGAAATCGAGAAATTCCTGTTGCATCTGAATGTAGAAACTCGCCCGATTACAACGGTATGTGTATTTTTGCTCTAGGCCATTGTAGTTATTGGTTTCGAGTATCAGCCTTGCGAATATTTTGATGGTTTCTCAACCATTCCTTCACTTCTAACTCTTATATCTCGCGAACGGATTGACGAACTCGTGAAATTCCTGTTGCATCTGAAAGAAGAAACTCGCCCGATCACAACGGTATGTGTATTTTTCCCCTAGGCCATTGTAGTTATTGGTTTCGAGTATCAGACTTGCGAATATTTTGATGGTTTCTCAACCATTCCTTCACTTCAAACTCCTGTATCTCGCGAACGGATTGAGGAAATCGAGAAATTCCTGTTGCATCTGAAAGTAGAAACTCGCCCGATTACAACGGTGTGTGTATTTTTCCCCTAGGCCATTCCAGTTATTCGTTTCTAGCATCAGAATTGCGAAAACTTTGATGGTCTCTCAACCATTCCTTAATTTCAAACTTCTATATTTCGCGAACGGATTGACGAATCCGAAATATGTCTGTTGCATCTGAAATTAGAAACTCCCCCGATTAGAACGGTATGTGTATTTTTGCCCTAGGCCATAGTAGTTACTCGTTTCGAGTATCAGACTTGCGAAAATTTTGATGGTTTCTCAATCATTCCTTCACTTCAAACTCCTATATCTCGCGAACGGATTGAGGAAATCGAGAAATTCCTGTTGCATCTGAATGTAGAAACTCGCCCGATTACAACGGTATATGTATTTTTCCCCTAGGCCATTGTAGTTATTGGTTTCGAGTATCAGACGTGCGTATATTTTGATGGATTCTCAACCATTCGTTCACTTCAAACTCCCATATCTCGCGAACGGATTGAGGAAATCGAGAAATTCCTGTTGCGTCTGAAAGTAGAAACTCGCCTGATTAGAACGGTATGTGTATTTTTGCTCTAGGACATAGTAATTATTCGTTTCGAGTACCAGACTTGCGAAAATTTTGATGGCTTCTCAACCATTCCTTAACTTCAAACAACCATATCTCGCGAACGGTTTGACTAGTTCGGGAAATTCCTGTTGCATCTGAAAGCAGAAGCTCGCCCGATTACAGCGGTATCTGTATTTTTCTCCTAGGCCAGTGTAGTTATTGGTTTCGAGTATCAGACATGCGAATATTTTGATGGATTCTCAACCATTCCTTCACATCAAACTCCGATATTTCGCGAACGGATTGACGAAATCGAGAAATTCCTGTTGCATCTGAAAGTAGAAACTCGCCGGATTAGAACGGTATGTGTATTTTTGCTCTAGGACAGAGTAATTATTCGTTTCGAGTATCAGCCTTGCGAATATTTTGATGGTTTCTCAACCATTCCTTCACTTCAAACTCTTATATCTCGCGAACGGATTGAGGAAATCGAGAAATTCCTGTTTCATCTGAAAGCAGAAGCTCGCCCGATTAGAGCGGTATGCGTATTTTTGCTCTAGGACATAGTTGTTATTCGTTTCGAGTATCAGACTTGCGAAAATTTTGATGGTTTCTCGACCATTCCTTCACATCAAACAACCATATCTCGCGAACGGATTGAATAAATCGAGAAATTCCTGTTGCATCTGAAAGCAGAAATTCGCCCGATTACAGCGGTGTGTGTATTTTTCCCCAAGGTCATAGTAGTTATTGGTTTCGTGTATCAAACTTGCGAAAATTTTGATGGTTTCTCAACCATTCCTTAACTTCAAACTCCCATATCTCGCGAACGTATTGACAAACTCGAGAAATTCCTGTTGCATCTGAAAGCAGAAACTCGCCCGATTACAGCGGTATGTGTATTTTTCCCCTAGGCCATTCCAGTTATTCGTTTCTAGCATCAGAATTGCGAAAATTTTGATGGTTTCTCAACCATTCCTTAACTTCACACTCCCATATCTCGCGAACGGATTGACTAACTCGAGAAACTCCTGTTGCATCTGATAGCAGAAACACGCCCGGCGGCAGCGGTATGTGTATTTTTCCTCTAGGCCATAGTAGTTATTGGTTTCGAGTATCAGACTTGCGAAAATTTTGATGGTTTCTCAACCGTTCCTTCACTTCAAACTTCTATACTTCGCGAACGGATTGACGAATCCGAAAAATTTCTGTTGCATCTAAAAGTAGAAACTCTCCCGATTAGAACGGTATGTGTATTTTTGCCCTAGGACATAGTTGTTGTTCGTTTCGAGTATCAGACTTGCGAAAATTTTGATGGTTTCTCAACCATTCCTTCACTTCAAATTCCTATATCTCGCGAACGGATTGGGGAAATCGAGAAATTCCTGTTGCATCTGAAAGTAGAAACTGGTCCGATTACAGCGGTATGTGTATTTATGCCCTAGGCCATAGTAGTTATTGGTCTCAAGTATCAGACTTGCGAAAATTTTGATGGGTTCTCAATCATTCCTTAACTTCAATCTCCTACATCTCGTGAACGGAATGAGGAAATCGAGAAATTCCTGTTGCATCTGAAAGTAGAAACTCGCCCGATTACAACGGTATGTGTATTTTTGCTCTAGGACATAGTAGTTATTCGTTTCGAGTATCAGACTTGCGAAAACTTTGATGGTTCCTCAACCATTCCTTAACTTCAAACTCCCATATCTCGCGAACGGATTGAGGAAATCGAGAAATTCGTGTTCCATCTGAAAGTAGAAGCTCGCCCGATTACAACGGTATGTGTATTTCTGCCCTAGGCCATAGTAGTTATTCGTTTCGAGTATCAGACTTGCGAAAATTTTGATGGTTTCTCAACCATTCCTTCACTTCAAACTCCTAAATGTCGCGAACGGATTGAGGAAATCGAGAAATTCCTGTTGCATCTGAATGTAGAAACTCGCCCGATTACAACGATATGTGTATTTTTCCCCGAGGCCATTGTAGTTATTGGTTTCGAGTATCAGACTTGCGAATATTTTGATTGTTTCTCAACCATTCCTTCACTTCCAACTCCTATATCTCGCGAACGGATTGAGGAAATCGAGAAATTCCTGTTTCATCTGAAAGCAGAAGCTCGCCCGATTAGAGCGGTATGTGTATTTTTCCCCTAGGGCATTCCAGTTATTCGTTTCTAGCATCAGACTTGCGAAAATTTTGATGGTTTCTCGACCATTCCTTCACATCAAACAACCATATCTCGCGAACGGATTGAATAAATCGAGAAATTCCTGTTGCATCTGAAAGCAGAAATTCGCCCGATTACAGCGGTGTGTGTATTTTTCCCCAAGGTCATAGTAGTTATTGGTTTCGTGTATCAGACTCGCGAAAATTTTGATGGTTTCTCAACCATTCCTTAACTTCAAACTCCCATATCTCGCGAACGTATTGACAAACTCGAGAAATTCCTGTTGCATCTGAAAGCAGAAACTCGCCCGATTACAGCGGTATGTGTATTTTTCCCCTAGGCCATTCCAGTTATTCGTTTCTAGCATCAGAATTGCGAAAATTTTGATGGTTTCTCAACCATTCCTTAACTTCACACTCCCATATCTCGCGAACGGATTGACTAACTCGAGAAACTCCTGTTGCATCTGATAGCAGAAACACGCCCGGCGGCAGCGGTATGTGTATTTTTCCTCTAGGCCATAGTAGTTATTGGTTTCGAGTATCAGACTTGCGAAAATTTTGATGGTTTCTCAACCGTTCCTTCACTTCAAACTTCTATACTTCGCGAACGGATTGACGAATCCGAAAAATTTCTGTTGCATCTAAAAGTAGAAACTCTCCCGATTAGAACGGTATGTGTGTTTTTACCCTAGGACATAGTTGTTATTCGTTTCGAGTATCAGACTTGCGAAAATTTTGATGGTTTCTCGACCATTCCTTAACATCAAACAACCATATCTCGCGAACGGATTGACTAATTCGAGAAATTCCTGTTGCATCTGAATGCAGATGCTCGCCCGATTACAATGGTGTGTGTATTTTTCCCCTAGGCCATTCCAGTTATTCGTTTCTAGCATCAGAATTGCGAAAACTTTGATGGTTTCTCAACCATCCCTTAACTCCAAACTCCGATATTTCGCGAACGGATTGACGAACTCGAGAGATTCCCGTTGCTTCTGAAAGCAGAAACTCGCCCGATTACAACGGTATGTGTATTTTTGCTCTAGGACATAGTAGTTATTCGTTTCGAGTATCAGACTTGCGAAAATTTTGATGGTTTCTCAACCATTCCTTGGCTTCAAACAACCATATCTCGCGAACGGAATGCCGAACTCGACAAAATCCTGTTGCATCTGAATGCAGATGCTCGCCCGATTACAAAGGTATGTGTATTTTTCCCCTAGGCCTTCGTAGTTATTGGTTTCGAGTATCAGACCCGCGAATATTTTGATGGTTTCTCAACCATTCCTTAGCTTCATACTCCCATATCTCCCGAACGGATTGACGAACTCGAGAAATTCCTGTTGCATCCGAAAGTAGAAACTCGCCCGATTACAATGGTGTGTGTACTTTTCCCCTAGGCTATTCCAGTTATTGGTTTCGAGTATCAGACTTGCGAAAACTTTGATGCTTTCTCAAACATATCTTAACTCCAAACTCCGATATTTCGCTAACGGATTGACCAATCCGAGAAATTTCTGTTGCGTCTGAAAGTAGAAACTCTCCCGATTACAACGGTATGTGTATTTTTGCCCTAGGCCACTGTAGTTATTGGTTTCAAGTGTCAGACTTGCGAAAATTTTGGTGGTTTCTCAACCATTCCTTCACTTCAAACTCCCATATCTCGCGAATGGATTGACGAACTCGAGAAATTCCTGTTGCATCTGAAAGCAGAAACTCGCCCGATTACAACGGTATGTGTATTTTTGCCCTAGGCCAATGTAGTTATTGGTTTCGAGTATCAGACTTGCGAAAATTTTAATGGTTTCTCAACTATCTCTTAACTCAAAACTCCGATATTTCGCGAACGGATTGACCAATCCGAAAAATTTCTGTTGCATCTGAAAGCAGAAACTCGCCCGATTACAACGGTATGTGTATTTTTCCCCTAGGCCATTGTAGTTATTGGTTTCGTCTGTCAGACTTGCGAAAATTTTGATGGTTTCTCAACCATTCTTTAACTTCAAACCCCCATATCTCCCGAACAGATTGAGGAACTCGAGAAATTCCTGTTGAATCCGAAAGTAGAAACTCTCCCGATTACAGTGGTGTGTGTACCTTTCCCCTGGGCCTTTCCAGTTATTGGTTTCGAGTATCAGACTTGTGAAAATTTTGATGGTTTCTCAACCAGTCCTATATTTCAAACTCCCATATATCGCGAACGGATTGACGAACTCGATAAATTCCTGTTTCATCTGAAAGCAGAAACTCGCCCGATAACAACGGTATGTGTATTTTTGCCGTAGGCCACAGTAGTTATTGGTTTCCGCGTATCGGACTTGCGAAAATTTTGATGGTTTCTCTATCATTCCTTAACATCAAGCTCCCGTATGTCGCAAACGGATTGAGGAAATCGAGAAATTCCTCTTGCATCCGAAAGTAGAAACTCGCCCGTTTACAATGGTGTGTGTATTTTTCCCCTAGGCCATTGTAGTTAATGGTTTCGGGTGTCAGACTTGCGAAAATTTTGTTGGTTTCTCAACCATTCCTTCACATGAAACTCCCATATCTCGCGACTGGATTGACAAACTCGAGCAATTCCTGTTGCATCTGAAAGCAGAAACTCGCCCGATTACAACGGTATGTGTATTTCTCGCCTAGGCCAATATAGTTATTGGTTTCGAGTGTCAGACTTGCGAAAATTTTGATGGTTTCTCAACCATTCCTTAACTTGAAACTCACATATCTCGCAAACGGATTGACGAACTCGAGAAGTTCCTGTTGCATCTGAAAGCAGAAACTCGTCCGATTACAACGGTATGTGTATTTTTGTCCTAGGCCATCGTAGTTATTGGTTACGAGTATCAGACCCGCGAATATTTTGATGGTTTCTCAACCATTCCTTAGTTTCAATCTCCCATATCTCGCGAACAAATTGACGAATTCGAGAAATTCCTGTTGCATCTGAAAGCAGAAACTCGCCCGATTACATCGGTATGTGTATTTTTCCCCTAGGCCATTGTAGTTATTGGTTTCAAGTGTCAGACCTGCGAAAATTATGGTGGTTTCTCAACCATTCCTTCACTTGAAACTTCCATATCTCGCGAATGGATTGACGAACTCGAGAAATTCCTGTTGCATCTGAAAGCAGAAACTCGCCCGATTACAGCGGTATGTGTATTTCTCCCCTAGGCCAATATAGTTATTGGTTTCGAGTATCAGACTTGCGAAAATTTTGATGGTTTCTCAACCATTCCTTGACTTCAAACTCCCATATCTCGTGAACGGATTGACGAACTCGAGAAATTCCTGTTGCATCTGAAAGCAGATACTCGCCCGATTACAACGGTCTGTGTATTTTTCCCCTAGGCCATGTAGTTATTGGTTTCGAGTATCAGACTTGCGAAAATTTTGATGGTTTCTCAATCATTCCTTAACTTCTAACTCCCATATCTAGCGAACGGATGGACGAACTCGAGAAATTCCTGTTGCATCTGAAAGTAGAAACTCGCCCGATTACAATGGTGTGTGTAGTTTTCCCCTAGGCCATTCCAGTTATTGGTTTCAAGTATCAGACTTGCGAAAATTTTGATGGTTTCACAACCATTCCTTGACTACAAACTCCCGTATCTCGCGAACGGATTGACGAACTCGAGAAATTCCTGTTGCATCTGAAAGCAGAAACTCGCCCGATTACAACGGTATGTGCATTTTTGCCCTAGGGAATAGTTGTTATTGGTTTCGAGTATCAGACTTGCGAAAATTTTGATGGTTTCACAACCATTCCTTGACTACAAACTCCCGTATCTCGCGAACGGATTGACGAACTCGAGAAATTCCTGTTGCATCTGAAAGCAGAAAGTCGCCCGATTACAACGGTATATGTATTTTTGCTCTAGGCAATGGTAGTTATTGGTTTCGAGTATCAGACTTGCGAAAATTTTGATGGTTTCTCAAACATTCCTTAACTTCACACTCCCATATCTCGCGAACGGATTGACGAACTCGAGAAATTCCTGTTGCATCTGAAAGCAGAAAGTCGCCCGATTACAACGGTATATGTATTTTTGCTCTAGGCAATGGTAGTTATTGGTTTCGAGTATCAGACTTGCGAAAATTTTGATGGTTTCTCAACCATTCCTTAACTTCAAACTCCCGTATCTGGCGAACGGATTGACGTACTCGAGAAATTCCTGTTGCATCTGAAAGTAGAAACCCGCCCGATTACAATGGTGTGTGTGCTTTTCCCCTAGGCCATTCCAGTTATTGGTTTCGAGTATCAGACTTGCGAAAATTTTGATGGTTTCTCAACCATTCCTTAACTTCAAACTCCCATATCTCGCGAACGGATTGACGAACTCGAGGAATTCCTTTTGCATCTGAAAGTAGAAACACGCCCGATTACAATGGTGTGGGTACTTTTCCCCTAGGCCATACCAGTTGTTGGTTTCGAGTATCAGACTTGCGAAAATTTTCATATTTTCTCAACCATTCCTTAACTTCAAACTCCCATATCTCGCGAACGGATTGAAGTACTCGAGAAATTTCTGTTGCATCTGAAAGTAGAATCTCTCCCGATTACAATGGTGTGTGTGCTTTTCCCCTAGGCCATTTCAGTTATTGGTTTCGAGTATCAGACTTGCGAAAATTTTGATGGTTTCTGAATCATTCCTTACCTTCAAACTCCCATATCTCGCGAACGGATTGACGAACTCGAGAAATTCCTGTTGCATCTGAAAGTAGAAACTCGCCCGATTATAATGGTTTGTGTGCTCTTCACCTAGGCCATTCCATTTATAGGTTTCGAGTTTCAGACCAGCGAAAATTTTGATGGTTTCTCAACCATTCCTTAACTTCACACTCCCATATCTCGCGAACGGATTGACGAACTCGAGAAATTCCTGTTGCATCTGAAAGCAGAAACTCGCCCGATTACAATGGTATGTGTATTTTTGCCCTAGGCCATTGTAGTTACTGGTTTCGAGTATCAGACTTGCGAAAATTATGATGGTTTCTCAATCATTCCTTAACTTCTAACTCCCATATCTCGCGAATGGATTGACGAACTCGAGAAATTCCTGTTGCATCTGGAAGTAGAAACTCGCCCGATTACAATGGCGTGTGTACTTTTCCCCTAGGCCATTCCACTTATTGGTTTCGAGAATCAGACGTGCGAAAATTCTGATGGTTCCTCAACCATTCCTTAACTTCACACTCCCATATCTCGAGAACGGATTGACGAACTCGAGAAATTCCTGTTGCATCTGAAAGCAGATACTCGCCCGATTACAACGGTATGTGTATTTTTCCCCTAGGCCATTGTAGTTATTGGTTTCGAGTATCAGACTTGCGAAAATTTTGATGATTTCTCAATCATTCCTTAATTTCTAACTCCCATATCTCGCGAACGGATTGACGAACTCGAGAAATTCCTGTTGCATCTGAAAGCAGAAACTCGCCCGATTACAACGGTATGTGTATTTTTGTCCTAGGCCATCGTAGTTATTGGTTTCGAGTATCAGACCCGCGAATATTTTGATGGTTTCTCGACCATTCCTTAGTTTCAAACTCCCATATCTCGCGAACAGATTGACGAATTCGAGAAATTCCTGTTGCATCTGAAAGCAGAAACTCGCCCGATTACAACGGTATGTGTATTTTTCCCCTAGGCCATTGTAGTTGTTGGTTTCGAGTGTCAGACCTGCGAAAATTATGGTGGTTTCTCAACCAATCCTTCACTTGAAACTTCCATATCTCGCGAATGGATTGACGAACTCGTGAAATTCCTGTTGCATCTGAAAGCACAAACTCGCCCGATTACAACGATATGTGTATTTCTCCCCTAGGCCATTGTAGTTATTGGTTTCGAGTGTCAGACCTGCGAAAATTTTGATGGTTTCTCAACCATCTCTTAACTCCAAATTACGATATTTCGCTAACGGATTGAACAATCCCAGAAATTTCTGTTGCATCTGAAAGTAGAAACTCGCCCGATTACAACGGTGTGTGCTTTTCCCCTAGGCTATACCAGTTATTGGTTTCGAGTATCAGAATTGCGAAAATTTTGATGCTTTCTCAACCATATCTTAATTCCAAACTACGATATTTCGCTAACGGATTGACCAATCCGAGAAATTTCTGTTGCGTCTGAAAGTAGAAACTCTCCCGATTACAACGGTATGTGTATTTTTCCCCTAGGCCATTGTAGTTATTGGTTTCGAGTGTCAGACTTGCGAAAATTTTGGCGGTTTCTCAACCATTCCTTCACTTCAAACTCCCATGTCTCGCGGATGGATTGACGAACTCGAGAAATTCCTGTTGCATCTGAAAGCAGAAACTCGCCCGATTACAACGGTATGTGTATTTTTGCCCTAGGACAATGTAGTTATTGGTTTCGAGTATCAGACTTGCGAAAATTTTAATGGTTTCTCAACTATCTCTTAACTCAAAACTCCGATATTTCGCGAACGGATTGACCAATCCGAAAAATTTCTGTTGCATCTGAAAGCAGAAACTCGCCCGATTACAACGGTATGTGTATTTTTCCCCTAGGCCATTGTAGTTATTGGTTTCGTCTGTCAGACTTGCGAAAATTTTGATGGTTTCTCAACCATTCTTTAACTTCAAACCCCCATATCTCCCGAACGGATTGAGGAACTCGAGAAATTCCTGTTGAATCCGAAAGTAGAAACTCTCCCGATTACAGTGGTGTGTGTACCTTTCCCCTGGGGCTTTCCAGTTATTGGTTTCGAGTATCAGACTTGTGAAAATTTTGATGGTTTCTCAACCAGTCCTATATTTCAAACTCCCATATATCGCGAACGGATTGACGAACTCGATAAATTCCTGTTTCATCTGAAAGCAGAAACTCGCCCGATAACAACGGTATGTGTATTTTTGCCGTAGGCCACAGTAGTTATTGGTTTCCGCGTATCGGACTTGCGAAAATTTTGATGGTTTCTCTATCATTCCTTAACATCAAGCTCCCGTATGTCGCAAACGGATTGAGGAAATCGAGAAATTCCTCTTGCATCCGAAAGTAGAAACTCGCCCGTTTACAATGGTGTGTGTCCTTTCCGAAAGGCCGTTCCAGTTATAGGTTTCGGGGATAAGACTTGCGAAAATTTTGATGGTTTCTCAACCATCTCTTAATTCCAATGTCCGATATTTCGCGAACGGATTGACAAATCCGAAAAATTTCTGTTGCATCTGAAAGTAGAAACTCTCCCGATTACAACGGTATGTGTATTTTTCCCCTAGGCCATTGTAGTTAATGGTTTCGGGTGTCAGACTTGCGAAAATTTTGTTGGTTTCTCAACCATTCCTTCACATGAAACTCCCATATCTCGCGACTGGATTGACAAACTCGAGCAATTCCTGTTGCATCTGAAAGCAGAAACTCGCCCGATTACAACGGTATGTGTATTTCTCCCCTAGGCCAATATAGTTATTGGTTTCGAGTGTCAGACTTGCGAAAATTTTGATGGTTTCTCAACCATTCCTTAACTTGAAACTCACATATCTCGCAAACGGATTGACGAACTCGAGAAGTTCCTGTTGCATCTGAAAGCAGAAACTCGTCCGATTACAACGGTATGTGTATTTTTGTCCTAGGCCATCGTAGTTATTGGTTACGAGTATCAGACCCGCGAATATTTTGATGGTTTCTCAACCATTCCTTAGTTTCAAACTCCCATATCTCGCGAACAAATTGACGAATTCGAGAAATTCCTGTTGCATCTGAAAGCAGAAACTCGCCCGATTACAACGGTATGTGTATTTTTCCCCTAGGCCATTGTAGTTATTGGTTTCAAGTGTCAGACCTGCGAAAATTATGGTGGTTTCTCAACCATTCCTTCACTTGAAACTTCCATATCTCGCGAATGGATTGACGAACTCGAGAAATTCCTGTTGCATCTGAAAGCAGAAACTCGCCCGATTACAACGGTATGTGTATTTTTCCCCTAGGCCAATATAGTTATTGGTTTCGAGTATCAGACTTGCGAAAATTTTGATGGTTTCTCAACCATTCCTTGACTTCAAACTCCCATATCTCGTGAACGGATTGACGAACTCGAGAAATTCCTGTTGCATCTGAAAGCAGATACTCGCCCGATTACAACGGTCTGTGTATTTTTCCCCTAGGCCATGTAGTTATTGGTTTCGAGTATCAGACTTGCGAAAATTTTGATGGTTTCTCAATCATTCCTTAACTTCTAACTCCCATATCTAGCGAACGGATGGACGAACTCGAGAAATTCCTGTTGCATCTGAAAGTAGAAACTCGCCCGATTACAATGGTGTGTGTAGTTTTCCCCTAGGCCATTCCAGTTATTGGTTTCAAGTATCAGACTTGCGAAAATTTTGATGGTTTCACAACCATTCCTTGACTACAAACTCCCGTATCTCGCGAACGGATTGACGAACTCGAGAAATTCCTGTTGCATCTGAAAGCAGAAAGTCGCCCGATTACAACGGTATATGTATTTTTGCTCTTGGCAATGGTAGTTATTGGTTTCGAGTATCAGACTTGCGAAAATTTTGATGGTTTCTCAAACATTCCTTAACTTCACACTCCCATATCTCGCGAACGGATTGACGAACTCGAGAAATTCCTGTTGCATCTGAAAGCAGAAAGTCGCCCGATTACAACGGTATATGTATTTTTGCTCTAGGCAATGGTAGTTATTGGTTTCGAGTATCAGACTTGCGAAAATTTTGATGGTTTCTCAACCATTCCTTAACTTCAAACTCCCGTACCTGGCGAACGGATTGACGTACTCGAGAAATTCCTGTTGCATCTGAAAGTAGAAACCCGCCCGATTACAATGGTGTGTGTGCTTTTCCCCTAGGCCATTCCAGTTATTGGTTTCGAGTATCAGACTTGCGAAAATTTTGATGGTTTCTCAACCAATCCTTAACTTCAAACTCCCATATCTCGCGAACGGATTGACGAACTCGAGGAATTCCTTTTGCATCTGAAAGTAGAAACACGCCCGATTACAATGGTGTGGGTACTTTTCCCCTAGGCCATACCAGTTGTTGGTTTCGAGTATCAGACTTGCGAAAATTTTCATGTTTTCTCAACCATTCCTTAACTTCAAACTCCCATATCTCGCGAACGGATTGAAGTACTCGAGAAATTTCTGTTGCATCTGAAAGTAGAATCTCGCCCGATTACAATGGTGTGTGTGCTTTTCCCCTAGGCCATTTCAGTTATTGGTTTCGAGTATCAGACTTGCGAAAATTTTGATGGTTTCTGAATCATTCCTTACCTTCAAACTCCCATATCTCGCGAACGGATTGACGAACTCGAGAAATTCCTGTTGCATCTGAAAGTAGAAACTCGCCCGATTATAATGGTTTGTGTGCTCTTCACCTAGGCCATTCCATTTATAGGTTTCGAGTTTCAGACCAGCGAAAATTTTGATGGTTTCTCAACCATTCCTTAACTTCACACTCCCATATCTCGCGAACGGATTGACGAACTCGAGAAATTCCTGTTGCATCTGAAAGCAGAAACTCGCCCGATTACAATGGTATGTGTATTTTTGCCCTAGGCCATTGTAGTTATTGGTTTCGAGTATCAGACTTGCGAAAATTATGATGGTTTCTCAATCATTCCTTAACTTCTAACTCCCATATCTCGCGAATGGATTGACGAACTCGAGAAATTCCTGTTGCATCTGGAAGTAGAAACTCGCCCGATTACAATGGCGTGTGTACTTTTCCCCTAGGCCATTCCACTTATTGGTTTCGAGAATCAGACGTGCGAAAATTCTGATGGTTCCTCAACCATTCCTTAACTTCACACTCCCATATATCGAGAACGGATTGACGAACTCGAGAAATTCCTGGTGCATCTGAAAGCAGATACTCGCCCGATTACAACGGTATGTGTATTTTTCCCCTAGGCCATTGTAGTTATTGGTTTCGAGTATCAGACTTGCGAAAATTTTGATGATTTCTCAACCATTCCTTAACTTCAAACTCCCGTATCTCGCGAACGGATTGACGAACTCGAGAAATTCCTGTTGCATCTGAAAGCAGAAACTCGCCCGATTACAACGGTGTGGGTACTTTTCCCCTAGGCCATACCAGTTGTTGGTTTCGAGTATCAGACTTGCGAAAATTTTCATGTTTTCTCAACCATTCCTTAACTTCACACTCCCATATCTCGAGAACGGATTGACGAACTCGAGAAATTCCTGTTGCATCTGAAAGCAGATACTCGCCCGATTACAACGGTATGTGTATTTTTCCCCTAGGCCATTGTAGTTATTGGTTTCGAGTATCAGACTTGCGAAAATTTTGATGATTTCTCAATCATTCCTTAATTTCTAACTCCCATATCTCGCGAACGGATTGACGAACTCGAGAAATTCCTGTTGCACCTGAAAGTAGAAACTCGCCCGATTACAATGGTGTGTGTAGTTTTCCCCTAGGCCATTCCAGTTATTGGTTTCGAGTATCAGACTTGCGAAAATTTTCATGTTTTCTCAACCATTCCTTAACTTCAAACTCCCGTATCTCGCGAACGGATTGACGAACTCGAGAAATTCCTGTTGCATCTGAAAGCAGAAACTCGCCCGATTACAACGGTGTGGGTACTTTTCCCCTAGGCCATACCAGTTGTTGGTTTCGAGTATCAGACTTGCGAAAATTTTCATGTTTTCTCAACCATTCCTTAACTTCAAACTTCCATATCTCGCGAACGGATTGACGAACTCGAGAAATTCCTGTTGCATCTGAAAGCAGAAAGTCGCCCGATTACAACGGTATGTGTATTTTTGCCCTAGGCAATAGTAGTTATTGGTTTCGAGTATCAGACTTGCGAAAATTATGATGGTTTCTCAATCATTCCTTAACTTCTAACTCCCATATCTCGCGAACGGATTGAAGTACTCGAGAAATTCCTGTTGCATCTGAAAGTAGAAACTCGCCCGATTACAATGGTGTGTGTGCTTTTCCCCTAGGCCATTTCAGTTATTGGTTTCGAGTATCAGACTTGCGAAAATTTTGATGGTTTCTGAATCATTCCTTATCTTCAAACTCCCATATCTCGCGAACGGATTGACGAACTCGAGAAATTCCTGTTGCATCTGAAAGTAGAAACTCGCCCGATTATAATGGTTTGTGTGCTCTTCACCTAGGCCATTCCAGTTATAGGTTTCGAGTTTCAGACCAGCGAAAATTTTGATGGTTTCACAACCATTCCTTGACTTCAAACTCCCGTATCTCGCGAACGGATTGACGAGCTCGAGAAATTCCTGTTGCATCTGAAAGCAGAAACTCGCCCGATTACAACGGTATGTGCATTTTTGCCCTAGGCAATAGTTGTTATTGGTTTCGAGTATCAGACTTGCGAAAATTTTGATGGTTTCACAACCATTCCTTAACTTCAAACTTCCATATCTCGCGAACGGATTGACGAACTCGAGAAATTCCTGTTGCATCTGAAAGCAGAAAGTCGCCCGATTACAACGGTATGTGTATTTTTGCCCAAGGCAATAGTAGTTATTGGTTTCGAGTATCAGACTTGCGAAAATTATGATGGTTTCTCAATCATTACTTAACTTCTAACTCCCATATCTCGCGAACGGATTGAAGTACTCGAGAAATTCCTGTTGCATCTGAAAGTAGAAACTCGCCCGAATACAATGGTGTGTGTGCTTTTCCCCTAGGCCATTTCAGTTATTGGTTCCGAGTATCAGACTTGCGAAAATTTTGATTGTTTCTGAATCATTCCTTATCTTCAAACTCCCATATCTCGCGAACGGATTGACGAACTCGAGAAATTCCTGTTGCATCCGAAAGTAGAAACTCGCCCGATTACAATGGTGTGTGTACTTTTCCCCTAGGCTATTCCAGTTATTGGTTTCGAGTATCAGACTTGCGAAAACTTTGATGCTTTCTCAAACATATCTTAACTCCAAACTCCGATATTTCGCTAACGGATTGACCAATCCGAGAAATTTCTGTTGCGTCTGAAAGTAGAAACTCTCCCGATTACAACGGTATGTGTATTTTTGCCCTAGGCCATTGTAGTTATTGGTTTCAAGTGTCAGACTTGCGAAAATTTTGGTGGTTTCTCAACCATTCCTTCACTTCAAACTCCCATATCTCGCGAACGGATTGACGAACTCGATAAATTCCTGTTTCATCTGAAAGCAGAAACTCGCCCGATAACAACGGTATGTGTATTTTTGCCGTAGGCCACAGTAGTTATTGGTTTCCGCGTATCGGACTTGCGAAAACTTTGATGGTTTCTCTATCATTCCTTAACATCAAGCTCCCATATGTCGCAAACGGATTGAGGAAATCGAGAAATTCCTGTTGCATCCGAAAGTAGAAATTCGCCCGATTACAATGGTGTGTGTCCTTTCCGAAAGGCCGTTCCAGTTATTGGTTTCGGGGATAAGACTTGCGAAAATTTTGATGGTTTCTCAACCATCTCTTAATTCCAATGTCCGATATTTTGCGAACGGATTGACAAATCCGAAAAATTTCTGTTGCATCTGAAAGTAGAAACTCTCCCGATTACAACGGTATGTGTATTTTTCCCCTAGGCCATTGTAGTTAATGGTTTCGGGTGTCAGACTTGCGAAAATTTTGGTGGTTTCTCAACCATTCCTTCACTTGAAACTCCCATATCTCGCGACTGGATTGACAAACTCGAGAAATTCCTGTTGCATCTGAAAGCAGAAACTCGCCCGATTACAACGGTATGTGTATTTCTCCCCTAGGCCAATATAGTTATTGGTTTCGAGTGTCAGACTTGAGAAAATTTTGCTGGTTTCTCAACCATTCCTTAACTTGAAACTCACATATCTCGCAAACGGATTGACGAACTCGAGGAGTTCCTGTTGCATCTGAAAGCAGAAACTCGCCCGATTACAACGGTATGTGTATTTTTGTCCTAGGCCATCGTAGTTATTGGTTTCGAGTATCAGACCCGCGAATATTTTGATGGTTTCTCGACCATTCCTTAGTTTCAAACTCCCATATCTCGCGAACAGATTGACGAATTCGAGAAATTCCTGTTGCATCTGAAAGCAGAAACTCGCCCGATTACAACGGTATGTGTATTTTTCCCCTAGGCCATTGTAGTTGTTGGTTTCGAGTGTCAGACCTGCGAAAATTATGGTGGTTTCTCAACCAATCCTTCACTTGAAACTTCCATATCTCGCGAATGGATTGACGAACTCGTGAAATTCCTGTTGCATCTGAAAGCACAAACTCGCCCGATTACAACGATATGTGTATTTCTCCCCTAGGCCATTGTAGTTATTGGTTTCGAGTGTCAGACCTGCGAAAATTTTGATGGTTTCTCAACCATCTCTTAACTCCAAATTACGATATTTCGCTAACGGATTGACCAATCCGAGAAATTTCTGTTGCATCTGAAAGTAGAAACTCGCCCGATTACAACGGTGTGTGCTTTTCCCCTAGGCTATACCAGTTATTGGTTTCGAGTATCAGAATTGCGAAAATTTTGATGCTTTCTCAAACATATCTTAACTCCAAACTCCGATATTTCGCTAACGGATTGACCAATCCGAGAAATTTCTGTTGCGTCTGAAAGTAGAAACTCTCCCGATTACAACGGTATGTGTATTTTTGCCCTAGGCCATTGTAGTTATTGGTTTCAAGTGTCAGACTTGCGAAAATTTTGGTGGTTTCTCAACCATTCCTTCACTTCAAACTCCCATATCTCGCGAATGGATTGACGAACTCGAGAAATTCCTGTTGCATCTGAAAGCAGAAACTCGCCCGATTACAACGGTATGTGTATTTTTGCCCTAGGCCAATGTAGCTATTGGTTTCGAGTATCAGACTTGCGAAAATTTTAATGGTTTCTCAACTATCTCTTAACTCAAAACTCCGATATTTCGCGAACGGATTGACCAATCCGAAAAATTTCTGTTGCATCTGAAAGCAGAAACTCGCCCGATTACAACGGTATGTGTATTTTTCCCCTAGGCCATTGTAGTTATTGGTTTCGTCTGTCAGACTTGCGAAAATTTTGATGGTTTCTCAACCATTCTTTAACTTCAAACTCCCATATCTCCCGAACGGATTGAGGAACTCGAGAAATTTCTGTTGAATCCGAAAGTAGAAACTCTCCCGATTAAAGTGGTGTGTGTACTTTTCCCATGGGCCTTTCCAGTTATTGGTTTCGAGTATCAGACTTGTGAAAATTTTGATGGTTTCTCAACCATTCCTATATTTCAAACTCCCATTTATCGCGAACGGATTGACGAACTCGATAAATTCCTGTTTCATCTGAAAGCAGAAACTCGCCCGATAACAACGGTATGTGTATTTTTGCCGTAGGCCACAGTAGTTATTGGTTTCCGCGTATCGGACTTGCGAAAACTTTGATGGTTTCTCTATCATTCCTTAACATCAAGCTCCCATATGTCGCAAACGGATTGAGGAAATCGAGAAATTCCTGTTGCATCCGAAAGTAGAAATTCGCCCGATTACAATGGTGTGTGTCCTTTCCGAAAGGCCGTTCCAGTTATTGGTTTCGGGGATAAGACTTGCGAAAATTTTGATGGTTTCTCAACCATCTCTTAATTCCAATGTCCGATATTTTGCGAACGGATTGACAAATCCGAAAAATTTCTGTTGCATCTGAAAGTAGAAACTCTCCCGATTACAACGGTATGTGTATTTTCCCCCTAGGCCATTGTAGTTAATGGTTTCGGGTGTCAGACTTGCGAAAATTTTGGTGGTTTCTCAACCATTCCTTCACTTGAAACTCCCATATCTCGCGACTGGATTGACAAACTCGAGAAATTCCTGTTGCATCTGAAAGCAGAAACTCGCCCGATTACAACGGTATGTGTATTTCTCCCCTAGGCCAATATAGTTATTGGTTTCGAGTGTCAGACTTGAGAAAATTTTGCTGGTTTCTCAACCATTCCTTAACTTGAAACTCACATATCTCGCAAACGGATTGACGAACTCGAGGAGTTCCTGTTGCATCTGAAAGCAGAAACTCGCCCGATTACAACGGTATGTGTATTTTTGTCCTAGGCCATCGTAGTTATTGGTTTCGAGTATCAGACCCGCGAATATTTTGATGGTTTCTCGACCATTCCTTAGTTTCAAACTCCCATATCTCGCGAACAGATTGACGAATTCGCGAAATTCCTGTTGCATCTGAAAGCAGAAACTCGCCCGATTACAACGGTATGTGTATTTTTCCCCTAGGCCATTGTAGTTGTTGGTTTCGAGTGTCAGACCTGCGAAAATTATGGTGGTTTCTCAACCAATCCTTCACTTGAAACTTCCATATCTCGCGAATGGATTGACGAACTCGTGAAATTCCTGTTGCATCTGAAAGCACAAACTCGCCCGATTACAACGATATGTGTATTTCTCCCCTAGGCCATTGTAGTTATTGGTTTCGAGTGTCAGACCTGCGAAAATTTTGATGGTTTCTCAACCATCTCTTAACTCCAAATTACGATATTTCGCTAACGGATTGACCAATCCGAGAAATTTCTGTTGCATCTGAAAGTAGAAACTCGCCCGATTACAACGGTGTGTGCTTTTCCCCTAGGCTATACCAGTTATTGGTTTCGAGTATCAGAATTGCGAAAATTTTGATGCTTTCTCAACCATATCTTAACTCCAAACTACGATATTTCGCTAACGGATTGACCAATCCGAGAAATTTCTGTTGCGTCTGAAAGTAGAAACTCTCCCGATTACAACGGTATGTGTATTTTTCCCCTAGGCCATTGTAGTTATTGGTTTCGAGTGTCAGACTTGCGAAAATTTTGGCGGTTTCTCAACCATTCCTTCACTTCAAACTCCCATATCTCGCGAATGGATTGACGAACTCGAGAAATTCCTGTTGCATCTGAAAGCAGAAACTCGCCCGATTACAACGGTATGTGTATTTCTCCCCTAGGCCAATATAGTTATTGGTTTCGAATATCAGACTTGCGAAAATTTTGATGGTTTCTCAACCATTCCTTAACTTCAAACTCCCATATCTCGCGAACGGATTGACGAACTCGAGGAATTCCTTTTGCATCTGAAAGTAGAAACACGCCCGATTACAATGGTGTGGGTACTTTTCCCCTAGGCCATACCAGTTGTTGGTTTCGAGTATCAGACTTGCGAAAATTTTCATGTTTTCTCAACCATTCCTTAACTTCAAACTCCCATATCTCGCGAACGGAATGAAGTACTCGAGAAATTTCTGTTGCATCTGAAAGTAGAATCTCGCCCGATTACAATGGTGTGTGTGCTTTTCCCCTAGGCCATTTCAGTTATTGGTTTCGAGTATCAGACTTGCGAAAATTTTGATGGTTTCTGAATCATTCCTTACCTTCAAACTCCCATATCTCGCGAACGGATTGACGAACTCGAGAAATTCCTGTTGCATCTGAAAGTAGAAACTCGCCCGATTATAATGGTTTGTGTGCTCTTCACCTAGGCCATTCCATTTATAGGTTTCGAGTTTCAGACCAGCGAAAATTTTGATGGTTTCTCAACCATTCCTTAACTTCACACTCCCATATCTCGCGAACGGATTGACGAACTCGAGAAATTCCTGTTGCATCTGAAAGCAGAAACTCGCCCGATTACAATGGTATGTGTATTTTTGCCCTAGGCCATTGTAGTTATTGGTTTCGAGTATCAGACTTGCGAAAATTATGATGGTTTCTCAATCATTCCTTAACTTCTAACTCCCATATCTCGCGAATGGATTGACGAACTCGAGAAATTCCTGTTGCTTCTGAAAGTAGAAACTCGCCCGATTACAATGGCGTGTGTACTTTTCCCCTAGGCCATTCCACTTATTGGTTTCGAGAATCAGACGTGCGAAAATTCTGATGGTTCCTCAACCATTCCTTAACTTCACACTCCCATATCTCGAGAACGGATTGACGAACTCGAGAAATTCCTGTTGCATCTGAAAGCAGATACTCGCCCGATTACAACGGTATGTGTATTTTTCCCCTAGGCCATTGTAGTTATTGGTTTCGAGTATCAGACTTGCGAAAATTTTGATGATTTCTCAATCATTCCTTAATTTCTATTCCCATATCTCGCGAACGGATTGACGAACTCGAGAAATTCCTGTTGCACCTGAAAGTAGAAACTCGCCCGATTACAATGGTGTGTGTAGTTTTCCCCTAGGCCATTCCAGTTATTGGTTTCGAGTATCAGACTTGCGAAAATTTTCATGTTTTCTCAACCATTCCTTAACTTCAAACTCCCATATCTCGCGAACGGAATGAAGTACTCGAGAAATTTCTGTTGCATCTGAAAGTAGAATCTCGCCCGATTACAATGGTGTGTGTGCTTTTCCCCTAGGCCATTTCAGTTATTGGTTTCGAGTATCAGACTTGCGAAAATTTTGATGGTTTCTGAATCATTCCTTACCTTCAAACTCCCATATCTCGCGAACGGATTGACGAACTCGAGAAATTCCTGTTGCATCTGAAAGTAGAAACTCGCCCGATTATAATGGTTTGTGTGCTCTTCACCTAGGCCATTCCATTTATAGGTTTCGAGTTTCAGACCAGCGAAAATTTTGATGGTTTCTCAACCATTCCTTAACTTCACACTCCCATATCTCGCGAACGGATTGACGAACTCGAGAAATTCCTGTTGCATCTGAAAGCAGAAACTCGCCCGATTACAATGGTATGTGTATTTTTGCCCTAGGCCATTGTAGTTATTGGTTTCGAGTATCAGACTTGCGAAAATTATGATGGTTTCTCAATCATTCCTTAACTTCTAACTCCCATATCTCGCGAATGGATTGACGAACTCGAGAAATTCCTGTTGCTTCTGAAAGTAGAAACTCGCCCGATTACAATGGCGTGTGTACTTTTCCCCTAGGCCATTCCACTTATTGGTTTCGAGAATCAGACGTGCGAAAATTCTGATGGTTCCTCAACCATTCCTTAACTTCACACTCCCATATCTCGAGAACGGATTGACGAACTCGAGAAATTCCTGTTGCATCTGAAAGCAGATACTCGCCCGATTACAACGGTATGTGTATTTTTCCCCTAGGCCATTGTAGTTATTGGTTTCGAGTATCAGACTTGCGAAAATTTTGATGATTTCTCAATCATTCCTTAATTTCTATTCCCATATCTCGCGAACGGATTGACGAACTCGAGAAATTCCTGTTGCACCTGAAAGTAGAAACTCGCCCGATTACAATGGTGTGTGTAGTTTTCCCCTAGGCCATTCCAGTTATTGGTTTCGAGTATCAGACTTGCGAAAATTTTCATGTTTTCTCAACCATTCCTTAACTTCAAACTCCCGTATCTCGCGAACGGATTGACGAACTCGAGAAATTCCTGTTGCATCTGAAAGCAGAAACTCGCCCGATTACAACGGTGTGGGTACTTTTCCCCTAGGCCATACCAGTTGTTGGTTTCGAGTATCAGACTTGCGAAAATTTTCATGTTTTCTCAACCATTCCTTAACTTCAAACTCCCATATCTCGCGAACGGATTGAAGTACTCGAGAAATTCCTGTTGCATCTGAAAGCAGATACTCGCCCGATTACAACGGTATGTTTATTTTTCCCCTAGGACATTGTAGTTATTGGTTTCGAGTATCAGACTTGCGAAAATTTTGATGGTTTCTCAATCATTCCTTATCTTCAAACTCCCATATCTCGCAAACGGATTGACGAACTCGAGAAATTCCTGTTGCATCTGAAAGTAGAAACTCGCCCGATTATAATGGTTTGTGTGCTCTTCACCTAGGCCATTCCAGTTATAGGTTTCGAGTTTCAGACCAGCGAAAATTTTGATGGTTTCACAATCATTCCTTGACTTCAAACTCCCGTATCTCGCGAACGGTTTGACGAGCTCGAGAAATTCCTGTTGCATCTGAAAGCAGAAACTCGCCCGATTACAACGGTATGTGCATTTTTGCCCTAGGCAATAGTTGTTATTGGTTTCGAGTATCAGACTTGCGAAAATTTTGATGGTTTCACAACCATTCCTTAACTTCAAACTTCCATATCTCGCGAACGGGTTGACGAACTCGAGAAATTCCTGTTGCATCTGAAAGCAGAAAGTCGCCCGATTACAACGGTATGTGTATTTTTGCCCAAGGCAATAGTAGTTATTGGTTTCGAGTATCAGACTTGCGAAAATTATGATGGTTTCTCAATCATTCCTTAACTTCTAACTCCCATATCTCGCGAACGGATTGAAGTACTCTAGAAATTCCTGTTGCACCTGAAAGTAGAAACTCGCCCGATTACAATGGTGTGTGTGCTTTTCCCCTAGGCCATTTCAGTTATTGGTTTCGAGTATCAGACTTGCGAAAATTTTGATGGTTTCTGAATCATTCCTTATCTTCAAACTCCCATATCTCGCAAACGGATTGACGAACTCGAGAAATTCCTGTTGCATCTGAAAGTAGAAACTCGCCCGATTATAATGGTTTGTGTGCTCTTCACCTAGGCCATTCCAGTTATAGGTTTCGAGTTTCAGACCAGCGAAAATTTTGATGGTTTCACAATCATTCCTTGACTTCAAACTCCCGTATCTCGCGAACGGTTTGACGAGCTCGAGAAATTCCTGTTGCATCTGAAAGCAGAAACTCGCCCGATTACAACGGTATGTGCATTTTTGCCCTAGGCAATAGTTGTTATTGGTTTCGAGTATCAGACTTGCGAAAATTTTGATGGTTTCACAACCATTCCTTAACTTCAAACTTCCATATCTCGCGAACGGGTTGACGAACTCGAGAAATTCCTGTTGCATCTGAAAGCAGAAAGTCGCCCGATTACAACGGTATTTGTATTTTTGCCCAAGGCAATAGTAGTTATTGGTTTCGAGTATCAGACTTGCGAAAATTATGATGGTTTCTCAATCATTCCTTAACTTCTAACTCCCATATCTCGCGAACGGATTGAAGTACTCGAGAAATTCCTGTTGCATCTGAAAGTAGAAACTCGCCCGATTACAATGGTGTGTGTGCTTTTCCCCTAGGCCATTTCAGTTATTGGTTTCGAGTATCAGACTTGCGAGAATTTTGATTGTTTCTGAATCATTCCTTATCTTCAAACTCCCATATCTCGCGAACGGATTGACGAACTCGAGAAATTCCTGTTGCATCTGAAAGTAGAAACTCGCCCGATTATAATGGTTTGTGTGCTCTTCACCTAGGCCATTCCAGTTATAGGTTTCGAGTTTCAGACCAGCGAAAATTTTGATGGTTTCACAACCATTCCTTGACTTCAAACTCCCGTATCTCGCGAACGGATTGACGAACTCGAGAAATTCCTGTTGCATCTGAAAGCAGAAACTCGCCCGATTACAACGGTATGTGCATTTTTGCCCTAGGCAATAGTTGTTATTGGTTTCGAGTATCAGACTTGCGAAAATTTTGATGGTTTCACAACCATTCCTTAACTTCAAACTTCCATATCTCGCGAACGGATTGGCGAACTCGAGAAATTCCTGTTGCATCTGAAAGCAGAAAGTCGCCCGATTACAACGGTATGTGTATTTTTGCCCTAGGCAATAGTAGTTATTGGTTTCGAGTATCAGACTTGCGAAAATTATGAAGGTTTCTCAATCATTCCTTAACTTCTAACTCCCATATCTCGCGAACGGATTGAAGTACTCGAGAAATTCCTATTGCATCTGAAAGTAGAAACTCGCCCGATTACAATGGTGTGTGTGCTTTTCCCCTAGGCCATTTCAGTTATTGGTTTCGAGTATCAGACTTGCGAAAATTTTGATTGTTTCTGAATCATTCCTTATCTTCAAACTCCCATATCTCGCGAACGGATTGACGAACTCGAGAAATTCCTGTTGCATCTGAAAGTAGAAACTCGCCCGATTATAATGGTTTGTGTGCTCTTCACCTAGGCCATTCCAGTTATAGGTTTCGAGTTTCAGACCAGCGAAAATTTTGATGGTTTCACAACCATTCCTTGACTTCAAACTCCCGTATCTCGCGAACGGATTGACGAACTCGAGAAATTCCTGTTGCATCTGAAAGCAGAAACTCGCCCGATTACAACGGTATGTGCATTTTTGCCCTAGGCAATAGTTGTTATTGGTTTCGAGTATCAGATTTGCGAAAATTTTGATGGTTTCACAACCATTCCTTAACTTCAAACTTCCATATCTCGCGAACGGATTGACGAACTCGAGAAATTCCTGTTGCATCTGAAAGCAGAAAGTCGCCCGATTACAACGGTATGTGTATTTTTGCCCTAGGCAATAGTAGTTATTGGTTTCGAGTATCAGACTTGCGAAAATTATGATGGTTTCTCAATCATTCCTTAACTTCTAACTCCCATATCTCGCGAACGGATTGAAGTACTCGAGAAATTCCTGTTGCATCTGAAAGTTGAAACTCGCCCGATTAGAATGGTGTGTGTGCTTTTCCCCTAGGCCATTTCAGTTATTGGTTTCGAGTATCAGACTTGCGAAAATTTTGATGGTTTCTGAATCATTCCTTATCTTCAAACTCCCATATCTCGCGAACGGATTGACGAACTCGAGAAATTCCTGTTGCATCTGAAAGTAGAAACTCGCCCGATTATAATGGTTTGTGTGCTCTTCACCTAGGCCATTCCAGTTATAGGTTTCGAGTTTCAGACCAGCGAAAATTTTGATGGTTTCACAACCATTCCTTGACTTCAAACTCCCGTATCTCGCGAACGGATTGACGAACTCGAGAAATTCCTGTTGCATCTGAAAGCAGAATCTCGCCCGATTACAACGGTATGTGCATTTTTGCCCTAGGCAATAGTTGTTACTGGTTTCGAGTATCAGACTTGCGAAAATTTTGATGGTTTCACAACCATTCCTTAACTTCAAACATCCATATCTCGCGAACGGATTGGCGAACTCGAGAAATTCCTGTTGCATCTGAAAGCAGAAAGTCGCCCGATTACAACGGTATGTGTATTTTTGCCCTAGGCAATAGTAGTTATTGGTTTCGAGTATCAGACTTGCGAAAATTATGAAGGTTTCTCAATCATTCCTTAACTTCTAACTCCCATATCTCGCGAACGGATTGAAGTACTCGAGAAATTCCTATTGCATCTGAAAGTAGAAACTCGCCCGATTACAATGGTGTGTGTGCTTTTCCCCTAGGCCATTTCAGTTATTGGTTTCGAGTATCAGACTTGCGAAAATTTTGATGGTTTCTGAATCATTCCTTAACTTCAAACTCCCATATCTCGCGAACGGGTTGACGAACTCGAGAAATTCCTGTTGCATCTGAAAGCAGAAAGTCGCCCGATTACAACGGTATGTGTATTTTTGCCCAAGGCAATAGTAGTTATTGGTTTCGAGTATCAGACTTGCGAAAATTATGATGGTTTCTCAATCATTCCTTAACTTCTAACTCCCATATCTCGCGAACGGATTGAAGTACTCTAGAAATTCCTGTTGCACCTGAAAGTAGAAACTCGCCCGATTACAATGGTGTGTGTGCTTTTCCCCTAGGCCATTTCAGTTATTGGTTTCGAGTATCAGACTTGCGAAAATTTTGATGGTTTCTGAATCATTCCTTATCTTCAAACTCCCATATCTCGCAAACGGATTGACGAACTCGAGAAATTCCTGTTGCATCTGAAAGTAGAAACTCGCCCGATTATAATGGTTTGTGTGCTCTTCACCTAGGCCATTCCAGTTATAGGTTTCGAGTTTCAGACCAGCGAAAATTTTGATGGTTTCACAATCATTCCTTGACTTCAAACTCCCGTATCTCGCGAACGGTTTGACGAGCTCGAGAAATTCCTGTTGCATCTGAAAGCAGAAACTCGCCCGATTACAACGGTATGTGCATTTTTGCCCTAGGCAATAGTTGTTATTGGTTTCGAGTATCAGACTTGCGAAAATTTTGATGGTTTCACAACCATTCCTTAACTTCAAACTTCCATATCTCGCGAACGGGTTGACGAACTCGAGAAATTCCTGTTGCATCTGAAAGCAGAAAGTCGCCCGATTACAACGGTATTTGTATTTTTGCCCAAGGCAATAGTAGTTATTGGTTTCGAGTATCAGACTTGCGAAAATTATGATGGTTTCTCAATCATTCCTTAACTTCTAACTCCCATATCTCGCGAACGGATTGAAGTACTCGAGAAATTCCTGTTGCATCTGAAAGTAGAAACTCGCCCGATTACAATGGTGTGTGTGCTTTTCCCCTAGGCCATTTCAGTTATTGGTTTCGAGTATCAGACTTGCGAGAATTTTGATTGTTTCTGAATCATTCCTTATCTTCAAACTCCCATATCTCGCGAACGGATTGACGAACTCGAGAAATTCCTGTTGCATCTGAAAGTAGAAACTCGCCCGATTATAATGGTTTGTGTGCTCTTCACCTAGGCCATTCCAGTTATAGGTTTCGAGTTTCAGACCAGCGAAAATTTTGATGGTTTCACAACCATTCCTTGACTTCAAACTCCCGTATCTCGCGAACGGATTGACGAACTCGAGAAATTCCTGTTGCATCTGAAAGCAGAAACTCGCCCGATTACAACGGTATGTGCATTTTTGCCCTAGGCAATAGTTGTTATTGGTTTCGAGTATCAGATTTGCGAAAATTTTGATGGTTTCACAACCATTCCTTAACTTCAAACTTCCATATCTCGCGAACGGATTGACGAACTCGAGAAATTCCTGTTGCATCTGAAAGCAGAAAGTCGCCCGATTACAACGGTATGTGTATTTTTGCCCTAGGCAATAGTAGTTATTGATTTCGAGTATCAGACTTGTGAAAATTATGATGGTTTCTCAATCATTCCTTAACTTCTAACTCCCATATCTCGCGAACGGATTGAAGTACTCGAGAAATTCCTGTTGCATCTGAAAGTTGAAACTCGCCCGATTAGAATGGTGTGTGTGCTTTTCCCCTAGGCCATTTCAGTTATTGGTTTCGAGTATCAGACTTGCGAAAATTTTGATGGTTTCTGAATCATTCCTTATCTTCAAACTCCCATATCTCGCGAACGGATTGACGAAGTCGAGAAATTCCTGTTGCATCTGAAAGTAGAAACTCGCCCGATTATAATGGTTTGTGTGCTCTTCACCTAGGCCATTCCAGTTATAGGTTTCGAGTTTCAGACCAGCGAAAATTTTGATGGTTTCACAACCATTCCTTGACTTCAAACTCCCGTATCTCGCGAACGGATTGACGAACTCGAGAAATTCCTGTTGCATCTGAAAGCAGAAACTCGCCCGATTACAACGGTATGTGCATTTTTGCCCTAGGCAATAGTTGTTATTGGTTTCGAGTATCAGACTTGCGAAAATTTTGATGGTTTCACAACCATTCCTTAACTTCAAACTTCCATATCTCGCGAACGGATTGGCGAACTCGAGAAATTCCTGTTGCATCTGAAAGCAGAAAGTCGCCCGATTACAACGGTATGTGTATTTTTGCCCTAGGCAATAGTAGTTATTGGTTTCGAGTATCAGACTTGCGAAAATTATGAAGGTTTCTCAATCATTCCTTAACTTCTAACTCCCATATCTCGCGAACGGATTGAAGTACTCGAGAAATTCCTATTGCATCTGAAAGTAGAAACTCGCCCGATTACAATGGTGTGTGTGCTTTTCCCCTAGGCCATGTCAGTTATTGGTTTCGAGTATCAGACTTGCGAAAATTTTGATTGTTTCTGAATCATTCCTTATCTTCAAACTCCCATATCTCGCGAACGGATTGACGAACTCGAGAAATTCCTGTTGCATCTGAAAGTAGAAACTCGCCCGATTATAATGGTTTGTGTGCTCTTCACCTAGGCCATTCCAGTTATAGGTTTCGAGTTTCAGACCAGCGAAAATTTTGATGGTTTCACAACCATTCCTTGACTTCAAACTCCCGTATCTCGCGAACGGATTGACGAACTCGAGAAATTCCTGTTGCATCTGAAAGCAGAAACTCGCCCGATTACAACGGTATGTGCATTTTTGCCCTAGGCAATAGTTGTTATTGGTTTCGAGTATCAGATTTGCGAAAATTTTGATGGTTTCACAACCATTCCTTAACTTCAAACTTCCATATCTCGCGAACGGATTGACGAACTCGAGAAATTCCTGTTGCATCTGAAAGCAGAAAGTCGCCCGATTACAACGGTATGTGTATTTTTGCCCTAGGCAATAGTAGTTATTGGTTTCGAGTATCAGACTTGCGAAAATTATGATGGTTTCTCAATCATTCCTTAACTTCTAACTCCCATATCTCGCGAACGGATTGAAGTACTCGAGAAATTCCTGTTGCATCTGAAAGTTGAAACTCGCCCGATTAGAATGGTGTGTGTGCTTTTCCCCTAGGCCATTTCAGTTATTGGTTTCGAGTATCAGACTTGCGAAAATTTTGATGGTTTCTGAATCATTCCTTATCTTCAAACTCCCATATCTCGCGAGCGGATTGATGAACACGAGAAATACCTGTTGCATCTGAAAGTAGACACTCGCCCGATTACAGTGGTGTGTGTGCTTTTCCCCTAGGCCATTCCAGTTATTGGTTTCGAGTATCAGAATTGCGGAAATTTTGATGGTTTCACAACCATTCTTGACTTCAAACTCCCGTATCTCGCGAACGGATTGACGAACTCGAGAAATTCCTGTAGCATCTGAAAGCAGAAACTCGCCCGATTACAACGGTATGTGCATTTTTGCCCTAGGCAATAGTTGTTATTGGTTTCGAGTATCAGACTTGCGAAAATTTTGATGGTTTCACAACCATTCCTTAACTTCTAACTCCCATATCTCGCGAACGGATTGAAGTACTCGAGAAATTCCTGTTGCATCTGAAAGTAGAAACTCGCCCGATTACAATGGTGTGTTTGCTTTTACCCTAGGCCATTTCAGTTATTGGTTTCGAGTTTCAGACCAGCGAAAATTTTGATGGTTTCTCAACCATTCCTTATCTTCACACTCCCATATCTCGCGAACGGATTGACGAACTCGAGAAATTCCTGTTGCATCTGAAAGCAGAAACTCGCCCGATTACAATGGTATGTGTATTTTTCCCCTAGGCCATTGTAGTTATTGGTTTCGAGTATCAGACTTGCGAAAATTTTGATGGTTTCTCAATCATTCCTTAATTTCTAACTCCCTAATCTCGCGAACGGATTGACGAACTCGAGATATTCCTGTTGCATCTGAAAGTAGAAACTCGCCCGATTACAATGTTGTGTGTACTTTTCCCCTTGGCCATTTCAGTTATTGGTTTCGAGTATCAGCCTTGTGAAAATTCTGATGGTTTTTCAACCATTCCTTAACTTCAAACTCCCATATCTCGCGAACGGTTTGACGAACTCAAGAAATTCCTGTTGCATCAGAAAGCAGAATGTCGCCCGATTACAACGGTATGTGTATTTTTGCCCTAGGCAATAGTAGTTATTGGTTTCGAGTATCAGACTTGCGAACATTTTGATGGTTTCTCAACCATTCCTTAACTTCAAACTCCCATATCTCGCGAGCGGATTGATGAACACGAGAAATACCTGTTGCATCTGAAAGTAGACACTCGCCCGATTACAGTGGTGTGTGTGCTTTTCCCCTAGGCCATTCCAGTTATTGGTTTCGAGTATCAGACTTGCGAAAATTTTGATGGTTTCACAACCATTCCTTGACTTCAAACTCCCGTATCTCGCGAACCGATTCACGAACTCGAGAAATTCCTGTTGCATCTGAAAGTAGAAACTCGCCCGATTACAATGGTTTGTGTACTTTTCCCCTAGGCCATTCCAGTTATTGGTTTCGAGTATCAGACTTGCGAAAATTTTGATGGTTTCTCAACCATTCCTTAACTTCACACTCCCATATCTCGCGAACGGATTGACGAACTCGAGAAATTCCTGTTGCATCTGAAAGCAGATACTCGCCCGATTACAACGGTCTGTGTATTTTTCCCCTAGGCCATTGTAGTTATTTGTTTCGAGTATCAGACTTGCGAAAATTTTTATGGTTTCTCAATCAGTCCTTAATTTCTAACTCCCATATCTCGCGAACGGATTCACGAACTCGGGAAATTCCTGTTGCATCTGAAAGTAGAAACTCGCCCGATTACAATGGTTTGTGTACTTTTCCCCTAGGTCATTCCAGTTATTGGTTTCGAGTATCAGACTTGCGAAAATTTTGATGGTTTCTCAACCATTCCTTAACTTCACACTCCCATATCTCGCGAACGGATTGACGAACTCGAGAAATTCCTGTTGCATCTGAAAGCAGATACTCGCCCGATTACAACGGTATGTGCATTTTTGCCCTAGGCAATAGTTGTTATTGGTTTCGAGTAACAGACTTGCGAAAATTTTGATGGTTTCACAACCATTCCTTAACTTCAAACTTCCATATCTCGCGAACGGATTGACGAACTCGAGAAATTCCTGTTGCATCTGAAAGCAGAAATTCGCCCGATTAGAATGGTATGTGTATTTTTCCCCTAGGCCATTGTAGTTATTGGTTTCGAGTATCAGACTTGCGAAAATTTTGATGGTTTCTCAATCATTCCTTAATTCCTAACTCCCTAATCTCGCGAACGGATTGACGAACTCGAGATATTCCTGTTGCATCTGAAAGTAGAAACTCGCCCGATTACATTGGTGTGTGTACTTTTCCCCTTGGCCATTTCAGTTATTGGTTTCGAGTATCAGCCTTGCGAAAATTTTGATGGTTTCTCAACCATTCCTTAACTTCAAACTCCCATATCTCGCGAACGGTTTGACGAACTCAAGAAATTCCTGTTGCATCAGAAAGCAGAATGTCGCCCGATTACAACGGTATGTGTATTTTTGCCCTAGGCAATAGTAGTTATTGGTTTCGAGTATCAGACTTGCGAATATTTTGATGGTTTCTCAACCATTCCTTAACTTCAAACTCCCATATCTCGCGAGCGGATTGATGAACACGAGAAATACCTGTTGCATCTGAAAGTAGACACTCGCCCGATTACAGTGGTGTGTGTGCTTTTCCCCTAGGCCATTCCAGTTATTGGTTTCGAGTATCAGACTTGCGAAAATTTTGATGGTTTCACAACCATTCCTTGACTTCAAACGCCCGTATCTCGCGAACGGATTGACGAACTCGAGAAATTCCTGTTGCATCTGAAAGCAGAAACTCGCCCGATTACAACGGTGTGGGTACTTTTCCCCTAGGCCATACCAGTTGTTGGTTTCGAGTATCAGACATGCGAAAATTTTCATGTTTTCTCAACCATTCCTTAACTTCAAACTCCCATATCTCGCGAACGGATTGACGAACTCGAGAAATTCCTGTTGCACCCGAAAGTAGAAACTCGCCCGATTACAATGGTGTGTGTAGTTTTCCCCTAGGCCATTCCAGTTATTGGTTTCAAGTATCAGACTTGCGAAAATTTTGATGGTTTCACAACCATTCCTTGACTTCAAACTCCCGTATCTCGCGAACGGATTGACGAACTCGAGAAATTCCTGTTGCATCTGAAAGCAGAAAGTCGCCCGATTACAACGGTATGTGTATTTTTGCCCAAGGCAATAGTAGTTATTGGTTTCGAGTATCAGACTTGCGAAAATTATGATGGTTTCTCAATCATTCCTTAACTTCTAACTCCCATGTCTCGCGAACGGATTGAAGTACTCGAGAAATTCCTGTTGCATCTGAAAGTAGAAACTCGCCCGATTACAATGGTGTGTGAGCTTTTCCCCTAGGCCATTTCAGTTATTGGTTTCGAGTATCAGACTTGCGAAAATTTTGATGGTTTCTGAATCATTCCCTATCTTCAAACTCCCATATCTCGCGAACGGATTGACGAACTCGAGAAATTCCTGTTGCATCTGAAAGTAGAAACTCGCCCGATTACAATGGTGTGTGTGCTTTTCCCCTAGGCCATTTCAGTTATTGGTTTCGAGTATCAGACTTGCGAAAATTTTGATGGTTTCTGAATCATTCCTTATCTTCAAACTCCCATATCTCGCGAACGGATTGACGAACTCGAGTAATTCCTGTTGCATCTGAAAGTAGAAACTCGCCCGATTATAATGGTTTGTGTGCTCTTCACCTAGGCCATTCCATTTATAGGTTTCGAGTTTCAGACCAGCGAAAATTTTGATGGTTTCTCAACCATTCCTTAACTTCACACTCCCATATCTCGCGAACGGATTGACGAGCTCGAGAAATTCCTGTTGCATCTGAAAGCAGAAACTCGCCCGATTACAATGGTATGTGTATTTTTGCCCAAGGCAATAGTAGTTATTGGTTTCGAGTATCAGACTTGCGAAAATTATGATGGTTTCTCAATCATTCCTTAACTTCTAACTCCCATGTCTCGCGAACGGATTGAAGTACTCGAGAAATTCCTGTTGCATCTGAAAGTAGAAACTCGCCCGATTACAATGGTGTGTGAGCTTTTCCCCTAGGCCATTTCAGTTATTGGTTTCGAGTATCAGACTTGCGAAAATTTTGATGGTTTCTGAATCATTCCCTATCTTCAAACTCCCATATCTCGCGAACGGATTGACGAACTCGAGAAATTCCTGTTGCATCTGAAAGTAGAAACTCGCCCGATTACAATGGTGTGTGTGCTTTTCCCCTAGGCCATTTCAGTTATTGGTTTCGAGTATCAGACTTGCGAAAATTTTGATGGTTTCTGAATCATTCCTTATCTTCAAACTCCCATATCTCGCGAACGGATTGACGAACTCGAGTAATTCCTGTTGCATCTGAAAGTAGAAACTCGCCCGATTATAATGGTTTGTGTGCTCTTCACCTAGGCCATTCCATTTATAGGTTTCGAGTTTCAGACCAGCGAAAATTTTGATGGTTTCTCAACCATTCCTTAACTTCACACTCCCATATCTCGCGAACGGATTGACGAGCTCGAGAAATTCCTGTTGCATCTGAAAGCAGAAACTCGCCCGATTACAATGGTATGTGTATTTTTGCCCTAGGCCATTGTAGTTATTGGTTTCGAGTATCAGACTTGCGAAAATTATGATGGTTTCTCAATCATTCCTTAACTTCTAACTCCCATATCTCGCGAATGGATTGACGAACTCGAGAAGTTCCTGTTGCATCTGAAAGGAGAAACTCGCCCGATTACAATGGCGTGTGTACTTTTCCCCTAGGCCATTCCACTTATTGGTTTCGAGTATCAGACTTGCGAAAATTTTGATGGTTCCTCAACCATTACTTAACTTCACACTCCCATATCTCGAGAACGGATTGACGAACTCGAGAAATTCCTGTTGCATCTGAAAGCAGATACTCGCCCGATTACAACGGTATGTGTATTTTTCCCCTAGGCCATTGTAGTTATTGGTTTCGAGTATCAGACTTGCGAAAATTTTGATGGTTTCTCAATCATTCCTTAATTTCTAACTCCCATATCTCGCGAACGGATTGACGAACTCGAGAAATTCCTGTTGCACCTGAAAGTAGAAACTCGCCCGATTACAATGGTGTGTGTACTTTTCCCCTAGGCCATTCCAGTTATTGGTTTCAAGTATCAGACTTGCGAAAATTTTGATGGTGTCACAACCATTCCTTGACTTCAAACTCCCGTATCTCGCGAACGGATTGACGAACTCGAGAAATTCCTGTTGCATCTGAAACCAGAAACTCGCCCGATTACAACGGTATGTGCATTTTTGCCCTAGGCAATAGTTGTTATTGGTTTCGAGTATCAGACTTGCGAAATTTTGATGGTTTCACAACCATTCCTTAACTACAAACATCCATATCTCGCGAACGGATTGACGAACTCGAGAAATTCCTGTTGCATCTGAAAGCAGAAAGTCGCCCGATTACAACGGTATGTGTATTTTTGCCCTAGGCAATAGTAGTTATTGGTTTCGAGTATCAGACTTGCGAAAATTATGATGGTTTCTCAATCATTCCTTAACTTCTAACTCCCATATCTCGCGAACGGATTGAAGTACTCGAGAAATTCCTGTTGCATCTGAAAGTAGAAACTCGCCCGATTACAATGGTGTGTGTACTTTTCCCCTAGGCAATTTCAGTTATTGGTTTCGAGTATCAGACTTGCGAAAATTTTGATGGTTTCTGAACCATTCCTTATCTACAAACTCCCATATCTCGTTAACGGATTGACGAACTCGAGAAATTCCTGTTGCATCAGAAAGCAGAATGTCGCCCGATTACAACGGTATGTGTATTTTTGCCCTAGGCAATAGTAGTTATTGGTTTCGAGTATCAGACTTGCGCAGATTTTGATGGTTTCTCAATCATTCCTTAACTTCTAACTCCCATATCTCGCGAACGGATTGAAGTACTCGAGAAATTCCTGTTGCATCTGAAAGTAGAAACTCGTCCGATTACAATGGTGTGTGTACTTTTCCCCTTGGCCATTTCAGTTATTGGTTTCGAGTATCAGACTTGCGAACATTTTGATGGTTTCTCAACCATTCCTTAACTTCAAACTCCCATATCTCGCGAGCGGATTGATGAACACGAGAAATACCTGTTGCATCTGAAAGTAGACACTCGCCTGATTACAATGGTGTGTGTGCTTTTCCCCTAGGCCATTCCAGTTATAGGTTTCGAGTATCAGACCAGCGAAAATTTTGATGGTTTCTCAACCATTCCTTAACTTCAAACCCCCATATCTCGCGAACGGATTGACGAACTCGAGATACTCCTGTTGCATCTGAAAGTAGAAACTCGCCCGATTACAATGGTGTGTGCACTTTTCCACTAGGCCATTCCAGTTATTGGTTTCGAGTATCAGACTTGCGAACATTTTGATGGTTTCTCAACCATTCCTTAACTTCAAACTCCCATATCTCGCGAGCGGATTGATGAACACGAGAAATACCTGTTGCATCTGAAAGTAGACACTCGCCCGATTACAATGGTGTGTGTGCTTTTCCTCTAGGCCATTCCAGTTATTGGTTTCGAGTATCAGACTTGCGAAAATTTTGATGGTTTCTCAACCATTCCTTAACTTCACACTCCCATATCTCGCGAACGGATTGACGAACTCGAGAAATTCCTGTTGCATCTGAAAGCAGATACTCGCCCGATTACAACGGTATGTGCATTTTTGCCCTAGGCAATAGTTGTTATTGGTTTCGAGTATCAGACTTGCGAAAATTTTGATGGTTTCACGACCATTCCTTAACTTCAAACTTCCATATCTCGCGAACGGATTGACGAACTCGAGAAATTCCTGTTGCATCTGAAAGCAGAAATTCGCCCGATTAAAATGGTATGTGTATTTTTCCCCTAGGCCATTGTAGTTATTGGTTTCGAGTATCAGACTTGCGAAAATTTTGATGGTTTCTCAATCATTCCTTAATTCCTAACTCCCTAATCTCGCGAACGGATTGACGAACTCGAGATATTCCTGTTGCATCTGAAAGTAGAAACTCGCCCGATTACATTGGTGTGTGTACTTTTCCCCTTGGCCATTTCAGTTATTGGTTTCGAGTATCAGCCTTGCGAAAATTTTGATGGTTTCTCAACCATTCCTTAACTTCAAACTCCCATATCTCGCGAACGGTTTGACGAACTCAAGAAATTCCTGTTGCATCAGAAAGCAGAATGTCGCCCGATTACAACGGTATGTGTATTTTTGCCCTAGGCAATAGTAGTTATTGGTTTCGAGTATCAGACTTGCGCAGATTTTGATGGTTTCTCAACCATTCCTTAACTTCAAAGTCCCATATCTCGCGAGCGGATTGATGAACACGAGAAATACCTGTTGCATCTGAAAGTAGACACTCGCCCGATTACAGTGGTGTGTGTGATTTTCCCCTAGGCCATTCCAGTTATTGGTTTCGAGTATCAGACTTGCGAAAATTTTGATGGTTTCACAACTATTCCTTGACTTCAAACTCCCGTATCTCGCGAACGGATTGTCGAACTCGAGAAATTCCTGTTGCATCTGAAAGCAGAAACTCGCCCGATTACAACGGTGTGGGTACTTTTCCCCTAGGCCATACCAGTTGTTGGTTTCGAGTATCAGACTTGCGAAAATTTTCATGTTTTCTCAACCATTCCTTAACTTCAAACTCCCATATCTCGCGAACGGATTGACTAACTCGAGAAATTCCTGTTGCATCTGAAAGTAGAAACTCGCCCGATTACAATGGTGTGTGTGCTTTTCCCCTAGGCCATTTCAGTTATTGGTTTCGAGTATCAGACTTGCGAAAATTTTGATGGTTTCTGAATCATTCCTTATCTTCAAACTCCCATATCTCGCGAACGGATTGACGAACTCGAGTAATTCCTGTTGCATCTGAAAGTAGAAACTCGCCCGATTATAATGGTTTGTGTGCTCTTCACCTAGGCCATTCCATTTATAGGTTTCGAGTTTCAGACCAGCGAAAATTTTGATGGTTTCTCAACCATTCCTTAACTTCACACTCCCATATCTCGCGAACGGATTGACGAGCTCGAGAAATTCCTGTTGCATCTGAAAGCAGAAACTCGCCCGATTACAATGGTATGTGTATTTTTGCCCTAGGCCATTGTAGTTATTGGTTTCGAGTATCAGACTTGCGAAAATTATGATGGTTTCTCAATCATTCCTTAACTTCTAACTCCCATATCTCGCGAATGGATTGACGAACTCGAGAAGTTCCTGTTGCATCTGAAAGGAGAAACTCGCCCGATTACAATGGCGTGTGTACTTTTCCCCTAGGCCATTCCACTTATTGGTTTCGAGTATCAGACTTGCGAAAATTTTGATGGTTCCTCAACCATTACTTAACTTCACAATCCCATATCTCGAGAACGGATTGACGAACTCGAGAAATTCCTGTTGCATCTGAAAGCAGATACTCGCCCGATTACAACGGTATGTGTATTTTTCCCCTAGGCCATTGTAGTTATTGGTTTCGAGTATCAGACTTGCGAAAATTTTGATGGTTTCTCAACCATTCCTTAATTTCTAACTCCCATATCTCGCGAACGGATTGACGAACTCGAGAAATTCCTGTTGCACCTGAAAGTAGAAACTCGCCCGATTACAATGGTGTGTGTACTTTTCCCCTAGGCCATTCCAGTTATTGGTTTCAAGTATCAGACTTGCGAAAATTTTGATGGTGTCACAACCATTCCTTGACTTCAAACTCCCGTATCTCGCGAACGGATTGACGAACTCGAGAAATTCCTGTTGCATCTGAAAGCAGAAACTCGCCCGATTACAACGGTATGTGCATTTTTGCCCTAGGCAATAGTTGTTATTGGTTTCGAGTATCAGACTTGCGAAATTTTGATGGTTTCACAACCATTCCTTAACTACAAACATCCATATCTCGCGAACGGATTGACGAACTCGAGAAATTCCTGTTGCATCTGAAAGCAGAAAGTCGCCCGATTACAACGGTATGTGTATTTTTGCCCTAGGCAATAGTAGTTATTGGTTTCGAGTATCAGACTTGCGAAAATTATGATGGTTTCTCAATCATTCCTTAACTTCTAACTCCCATATCTCGCGAACGGATTGAAGTACTCGAGAAATTCCTGTTGCATCTGAAAGTAGAAACTCGCCCGATTACAATGGTGTGTGTACTTTTCCCCTAGGCAATTTCAGTTATTGGTTTCGAGTATCAGACTTGCGAAAATTTTGATGGTTTCTGAACCATTCCTTATCTACAAACTCCCATATCTCGTTAACGGATTGACGAACTCGAGAAATTCCTGTTGCATCTGAAAGTAGAAACTCGTCCGATTACAATGTTGTGTGTACTTTTCCCCTTGGCCATTTCAGTTATTGGTTTCGAGTATCAGACTTGCGAACATTTTGATGGTTTCTCAACCATTCCTTAACTTCAAACTCCCATATCTCGCGAGCGGATTGATGAACACGAGAAATACCTGTTGCATCTGAAAGTAGACACTCGCCTGATTACAATGGTGTGTGTGCTTTTCCCCTAGGCCATTCCAGTTATAGGTTTCGAGTATCAGACCAGCGAAAATTTTGGTGGTTTCTCAACCATTCCTTAACTTCAAACCCCCATATCTCGCGAACGGATTGACGAACTCGAGATACTCCTGTTGCATCTGAAAGTAGAAACTCGCCCGATTACAATGGTGTGTGTACTTTTCCCCTAGGCCATTCCAGTTATTGGTTTCAAGTATCAGACTTGCGAAAATTTTGATGGTGTCACAACCATTCCTTGACTTCAAACTCCCGTATCTCGCGAACGGATTGACGAACTCGAGAAATTCCTGTTGCATCTGAAAGCAGAAACTCGCCCGATTACAACGGTATGTGCATTTTTGCCCTAGGCAATAGTTGTTATTGGTTTCGAGTATCAGACTTGCGAAATTTTGATGGTTTCACAACCATTCCTTAACTACAAACATCCATATCTCGCGAACGGATTGACGAACTCGAGAAATTCCTGTTGCATCTGAAAGCAGAAAGTCGCCCGATTACAACGGTATGTGTATTTTTGCCCTAGGCAATAGTAGTTATTGGTTTCGAGTATCAGACTTGCGAAAATTATGATGGTTTCTCAATCATTCCTTAACTTCTAACTCCCATATCTCGCGAACGGATTGAAGTACTCGAGAAATTCCTGTTGCATCTGAAAGTAGAAACTCGCCCGATTACAATGGTGTGTGTACTTTTCCCCTAGGCAATTTCAGTTATTGGTTTCGAGTATCAGACTTGCGAAAATTTTGATGGTTTCTGAACCATTCCTTATCTACAAACTCCCATATCTCGTTAACGGATTGACGAACTCGAGAAATTCCTGTTGCATCTGAAAGTAGAAACTCGTCCGATTACAATGTTGTGTGTACTTTTCCCCTTGGCCATTTCAGTTATTGGTTTCGAGTATCAGACTTGCGAACATTTTGATGGTTTCTCAACCATTCCTTAACTTCAAACTCCCATATCTCGCGAGCGGATTGATGAACACGAGAAATACCTGTTGCATCTGAAAGTAGACACTCGCCTGATTACAATGGTGTGTGTGCTTTTCCCCTAGGCCATTCCAGTTATAGGTTTCGAGTATCAGACCAGCGAAAATTTTGGTGGTTTCTCAACCATTCCTTAACTTCAAACCCCCATATCTCGCGAACGGATTGACGAACTCGAGATACTCCTGTTGCATCTGAAAGTAGAAACTCGCCCGATTACAATGGTGTGTGCACTTTTCCACTAGGCCATTCCAGTTATTGGTTTCGAGTATCAGACTTGCGAACATTTTGATGGTTTCTCAACCATTCCTTAACTTCAAACTCCCATATCTCGCGAGCGGATTGATGAACACGAGAAATACCTGTTGCATCTGAAAGTAGACACTCGCCCGATTACAATGGTGTGTGTGCTTTTCCTCTAGGCCATTCCAGTTATTGGTTTCGAGTATCAGACTTGCGAAAATTTTGATGGTTTCTCAACCATTCCTTAACTTCACACTCCCATATCTCGCGAACGGATTGACGAACTCGAGAAATTCCTGTTGCATCTGAAAGCAGATACTCGCCCGATTACAACGGTATGTGCATTTTTGCCCTAGGCAATAGTTGTTATTGGTTTCGAGTATCAGACTTGCGAAAATTTTGATGGTTTCACGACCATTCCTTAACTTCAAACTTCCATATCTCGCGAACGGATTGACGAACTCGAGAAATTCCTGTTGCATCTGAAAGCAGAAATTCGCCCGATTAAAATGGTATGTGTATTTTTCCCCTAGGCCATTGTAGTTATTGGTTTCGAGTATCAGACTTGCGAAAATTTTGATGGTTTCTCAATCATTCCTTAATTCCTAACTCCCTAATCTCGCGAACGGATTGACGAACTCGAGATATTCCTGTTGCATCTGAAAGTAGAAACTCGCCCGATTACATTGGTGTGTGTACTTTTCCCCTTGGCCATTTCAGTTATTGGTTTCGAGTATCAGCCTTGCGAAAATTTTGATGGTTTCTCAACCATTCCTTAACTTCAAACTCCCATATCTCGCGAACGGTTTGACGAACTCAAGAAATTCCTGTTGCATCAGAAAGCAGAATGTCGCCCGATTACAACGGTATGTGTATTTTTGCCCTAGGCAATAGTAGTTATTGGTTTCGAGTATCAGACTTGCGCAGATTTTGATGGTTTCTCAACCATTCCTTAACTTCAAAGTCCCATATCTCGCGAGCGGATTGATGAACACGAGAAATACCTGTTGCATCTGAAAGTAGACACTCGCCCGATTACAGTGGTGTGTGTGATTTTCCCCTAGGCCATTCCAGTTATTGGTTTCGAGTATCAGACTTGCGAAAATTTTGATGGTTTCACAACTATTCCTTGACTTCAAACTCCCGTATCTCGCGAACGGATTGTCGAACTCGAGAAATTCCTGTTGCATCTGAAAGCAGAAACTCGCCCGATTACAACGGTGTGGGTACTTTTCCCCTAGGCCATACCAGTTGTTGGTTTCGAGTATCAGACTTGCGAAAATTTTCATGTTTTCTCAACCATTCCTTAACTTCAAACTCCCATATCTCGCGAACGGATTGACTAACTCGAGAAATTCCTGTTGCATCTGAAAGTAGAAACTCGCCCGATTACAATGGTGTGTGTGCTTTTCCCCTAGGCCATTTCAGTTATTGGTTTCGAGTATCAGACTTGCGAAAATTTTGATGGTTTCTGAATCATTCCTTATCTTCAAACTCCCATATCTCGCGAACGGATTGACGAACTCGAGTAATTCCTGTTGCATCTGAAAGTAGAAACTCGCCCGATTATAATGGTTTGTGTGCTCTTCACCTAGGCCATTCCATTTATAGGTTTCGAGTTTCAGACCAGCGAAAATTTTGATGGTTTCTCAACCATTCCTTAACTTCACACTCCCATATCTCGCGAACGGATTGACGAGCTCGAGAAATTCCTGTTGCATCTGAAAGCAGAAACTCGCCCGATTACAATGGTATGTGTATTTTTGCCCTAGGCCATTGTAGTTATTGGTTTCGAGTATCAGACTTGCGAAAATTATGATGGTTTCTCAATCATTCCTTAACTTCTAACTCCCATATCTCGCGAATGGATTGACGAACTCGAGAAGTTCCTGTTGCATCTGAAAGGAGAAACTCGCCCGATTACAATGGCGTGTGTACTTTTCCCCTAGGCCATTCCACTTATTGGTTTCGAGTATCAGACTTGCGAAAATTTTGATGGTTCCTCAACCATTACTTAACTTCACACTCCCATATCTCGAGAACGGATTGACGAACTCGAGAAATTCCTGTTGCATCTGAAAGCAGATACTCGCCCGATTACAACGGTATGTGTATTTTTCCCCTAGGCCATTGTAGTTATTGGTTTCGAGTATCAGACTTGCGAAAATTTTGATGGTTTCTCAACCATTCCTTAATTTCTAACTCCCATATCTCGCGAACGGATTGACGAACTCGAGAAATTCCTGTTGCACCTGAAAGTAGAAACTCGCCCGATTACAATGGTGTGTGTACTTTTCCCCTAGGCCATTCCAGTTATTGGTTTCAAGTATCAGACTTGCGAAAATTTTGATGGTGTCACAACCATTCCTTGACTTCAAACTCCCGTATCTCGCGAACGGATTGACGAACTCGAGAAATTCCTGTTGCATCTGAAAGCAGAAACTCGCCCGATTACAACGGTATGTGCATTTTTGCCCTAGGCAATAGTTGTTATTGGTTTCGAGTATCAGACTTGCGAAATTTTGATGGTTTCACAACCATTCCTTAACTACAAACATCCATATCTCGCGAACGGATTGACGAACTCGAGAAATTCCTGTTGCATCTGAAAGCAGAAAGTCGCCCGATTACAACGGTATGTGTATTTTTGCCCTAGGCAATAGTAGTTATTGGTTTCGAGTATCAGACTTGCGAAAATTATGATGGTTTCTCAATCATTCCTTAACTTCTAACTCCCATATCTCGCGAACGGATTGAAGTACTCGAGAAATTCCTGTTGCATCTGAAAGTAGAAACTCGCCCGATTACAATGGTGTGTGTACTTTTCCCCTAGGCAATTTCAGTTATTGGTTTCGAGTATCAGACTTGCGAAAATTTTGATGGTTTCTGAACCATTCCTTATCTACAAACTCCCATATCTCGTTAACGGATTGACGAACTCGAGAAATTCCTGTTGCATCTGAAAGTAGAAACTCGTCCGATTACAATGTTGTGTGTACTTTTCCCCTTGGCCATTTCAGTTATTGGTTTCGAGTATCAGACTTGCGAACATTTTGATGGTTTCTCAACCATTCCTTAACTTCAAACTCCCATATCTCGCGAGCGGATTGATGAACACGAGAAATACCTGTTGCATCTGAAAGTAGACACTCGCCTGATTACAATGGTGTGTGTGCTTTTCCCCTAGGCCATTCCAGTTATAGGTTTCGAGTATCAGACCAGCGAAAATTTTGGTGGTTTCTCAACCATTCCTTAACTTCAAACCCCCATATCTCGCGAACGGATTGACGAACTCGAGATACTCCTGTTGCATCTGAAAGTAGAAACTCGCCCGATTACAATGGTGTGTGCACTTTTCCACTAGGCCATTCCAGTTATTGGTTTCGAGTATCAGACTTGCGAACATTTTGATGGTTTCTCAACCATTCCTTAACTTCAAACTCCCATATCTCGCGAGCGGATTGATGAACACGAGAAATACCTGTTGCATCTGAAAGTAGACACTCGCCCGATTACAATGGTGTGTGTGCTTTTCCTCTAGGCCATTCCAGTTATTGGTTTCGAGTATCAGACTTGCGAAAATTTTGATGGTTTCTCAACCATTCCTTAACTTCACACTCCCATATCTCGCGAACGGATTGACGAACTCGAGAAATTCCTGTTGCATCTGAAAGCAGATACTCGCCCGATTACAACGGTATGTGCATTTTTGCCCTAGGCAATAGTTGTTATTGGTTTCGAGTATCAGACTTGCGAAAATTTTGATGGTTTCACGACCATTCCTTAACTTCAAACTTCCATATCTCGCGAACGGATTGACGAACTCGAGAAATTCCTGTTGCATCTGAAAGCAGAAATTCGCCCGATTAAAATGGTATGTGTATTTTTCCCCTAGGCCATTGTAGTTATTGGTTTCGAGTATCACACTTGCGAAAATTTTGATGGTTTCTCAATCATTCCTTAATTCCTAACTCCCTAATCTCGCGAACGGATTGACGAACTCGAGATATTCCTGTTGCATCTGAAAGTAGAAACTCGCCCGATTACATTGGTGTGTGTACTTTTCCCCTTGGCCATTTCAGTTATTGGTTTCGAGTATCAGCCTTGCGAAAATTTTGATGGTTTCTCAACCATTCCTTAACTTCAAACTCCCATATCTCGCGAACGGTTTGACGAACTCAAGAAATTCCTGTTGCATCAGAAAGCAGAATGTCGCCCGATTACAACGGTATGTGTATTTTTGCCCTAGGCAATAGTAGTTATTGGTTTCGAGTATCAGACTTGCGCAGATTTTGATGGTTTCTCAACCATTCCTTAACTTCAAAGTCCCATATCTCGCGAGCGGATTGATGAACACGAGAAATACCTGTTGCATCTGAAAGTAGACACTCGCCCGATTACAGTGGTGTGTGTGATTTTCCCCTAGGCCATTCCAGTTATTGGTTTCGAGTATCAGACTTGCGAAAATTTTGATGGTTTCACAACCATTCCTTGACTTCAAACTCCCGTATCTCGCGAACGGATTGTCGAACTCGAGAAATTCCTGTTGCATCTGAAAGCAGAAACTCGCCCGATTACAATGGTGTGTGTAGTTTTCCCCTAGGCCATTCCAGTTATTGGTTTCAAGTATCAGACTTGCGAAAATTTTGATGGTTTCACAACCATTCCTTGACTTCAAACTCCCGTATCTCGCGAACGGATTGACGAACTCGAGAAATTCCTGTTGCATCTGAAAGCAGAAACTCGCCCGATTACAACGGTATGTGCATTTTTGCCCTAGGCAATAGTTGTTATTGGTTTCGAGTATCAGACTTGCGAAAATTTTGATGGTTTCACAACCATTCCTTAACTTCAAACTTCCATATCTCGCGAACGGATTGACGAACTCGAGAAATTCCTGTTGCATCTGAAAGCAGAAAGTCGCCCGATTACAACGGTATGTGTATTTTTGCCCAAGGCAATAGTAGTTATTGGTTTCGAGTATCAGACTTGCGAAAATTATGATGGTTTCTCAATCATTCCTTAACTTCTAACTCCCATATCTCGCGAACGGATTGAAGTACTCGAGAAATTCCTGTTGCATCTGAAAGTAGAAACTCGCCCGATTACAATGGTGTGTGTGCTTTTCCCCTAGGCCATTTCAGTTATTGGTTTCGAGTATCAGACTTGCGAAAATTTTGATGGTTTCTGAATCATTCCCTATCTTCAAACTCCCATATCTCGCGAACGGATTGACGAACTCGAGAAATTCCTGTTGCATCTGAAAGTAGAAACTCGCCCGATTACAATGGTGTGTGTGCTTTTCCCCTAGGCCATTTCAGTTATTGGTTTCGAGTATCAGACTTGCGAAAATTTTGATGGTTTCTGAATCATTCCTTATCTTCAAACTCCCATATCTCGCGAACGGATTGACGAACTCGAGTAATTCCTGTTGCATCTGAAAGTAGAAACTCGCCCGATTATAATGGTTTGTGTGCTCTTCACCTAGGCCATTCCATTTATAGGTTTCGAGTTTCAGACCAGCGAAAATTTTGATGGTTTCTCAACCATTCCTTAACTTCACACTCCCATATCTCGCGAACGGATTGACGAGCTCGAGAAATTCCTGTTGCATCTGAAAGCAGAAACTCGCCCGATTACAATGGTATGTGTATTTTTGCCCTAGGCCATTGTAGTTATTGGTTTCGAGTATCAGACTTGCGAAAATTATGATGGTTTCTCAATCATTCCTTAACTTCTAACTCCCATATCTCGCGAATGGATTGACGAACTCGAGAAATTCCTGTTGCATCTGAAAGGAGAAACTCGCCCGATTACAATGGCGTGTGTACTTTTCCCCTAGGCCATTCCACTTATTGGTTTCGAGTATCAGACTTGCGAAAATTTTGATGGTTCCTCAACCATTACTTAACTTCACACTCCCATATCTCGAGAACGGATTGACGAACTCGAGAAATTCCTGTTGCATCTGAAAGCAGATACTCGCCCGATTACAACGGTATGTGTATTTTTCCCCTAGGCCATTGTAGTTATTGGTTTCGAGTATCAGACTTGCGAAAATTTTGATGGTTTCTCAATCATTCCTTAATTTCTAACTCCCATATCTCGCGAACGGATTGACGAACTCGAGAAATTCCTGTTGCACCTGAAAGTAGAAACTCGCCCGATTACTATGGTGTGTGTACTTTTCCCCTAGGCCATTGCAGTTATCGGTTTCAAGTATCAGACTTGCGAAAATTTTGATGGTGTCACAACCATTCCTTGACTTCAAACTCCCGTATCTCGCGAACGGATTGACGAACTCGAGAAATTCCTGTTGCATCTGAAAGCAGAAAGTCGCCCGATTACAACGGTATGTGTATTTTTGCCCTAGGCAATAGAAGTTATTGGTTTCGAGTATCAGACTTGCGAAAATTATGATGGTTTCTCAATCATTCCTTAACTTCTAACTCCCATATCTCGCGAACGGATTGAAGTACTCGAGAAATTCCTGTTGCATCTGAAAGTAGAAACTCGCCCGATTACAATGGTGTGTGTACTTTTCCGCTAGGCAATTTCAGTTATTGGTTTCGAGTATCAGACTTGCGAAAATTTTGATGGTTTCTGAACCATTCCTTATCTACAAACTCCCATATCTCGTTAAGGGATTGACGAACTCGAGAAATTCCTGTTGCATCTGAAAGTAGAAACTCGTGCGATTACAATGGTGTGTGTACTTTTCGCCTTGGCCATTTCAGTTATTGGTTTCGAGTATCAGACTTGCGAACATTTTGATGGTTTCTCAACCATTCCTTAACTTCAAACTCCCATATCTCGCGAGCGGATTGATGAACACGAGAAATACCTGTTGCATCTGAAAGTAGACACTCGCCTGATTACAATGGTGTGTGTGCTTTTCCCCTAGGCCATTCCAGTTATAGCTTTCGAGTATCAGACCAGCGAAAATTTTGATGGTTTCTCAACCATTCCTTAACTTCACACACCCATATCTCGCGAACGGATTGACGAACTCGAGAAATTCCTGTTGCATCTGAAAGCAGATACTCGCCCGATTACAACGGTCTGTGTATTTTCCCCCTAGGCCATTGTAGTTATTGGTTTCGATTATCAGACTTTCGAAAATTTTTATGGTTTCTCAATCATTCCTTAATTTCTAACTCCCATATCTCGCGAACCGATTCACGAACTCGAGAAATTCCTGTTGCATCTGAAAGTAGAAACTCGCCCGATTACAATGGTGTGTGTACTTTTCCCCTAGGCAATTTCAGTTATTGGTTTCGAGTATCAGACTTGCGAAAATTTTGATGGTTTCTGAACCATTCCTTATCTACAAACTCCCATATCTCGTTAACGGATTGACGAACTCGAGAAATTCCTGTTGCATCTGAAAGTAGAAACTCGTCCGATTACAATGGTGTGTGTACTTTTCCCCTTGGCCATTTCAGTTATTGGTTTCGAGTATCAGACTTGCGAACATTTTGATGGTTTCTCAACCATTCCTTAACTTCAAACTCCCATATCTCGCGAGCGGATTGATGAACACGAGAAATACCTGTTGCATCTGAAAGTAGACACTCGCCTGATTACAATGGTGTGTGTGCTTTTCCCCTAGGCCATTCCAGTTATAGGTTTCGAGTATCAGACCAGCGAAAATTTTGGTGGTTTCTCAACCATTCCTTAACTTCAAACCCCCATATCTCGCGAACGGATTGACGAACTCGAGATACTCCTGTTGCATCTGAAAGTAGAAACTCGCCCGATTACAATGGTGTGTGCACTTTTCCACTAGGCCATTCCAGTTATTGGTTTCGAGTATCAGACTTGCGAACATTTTGATGGTTTCTCAACCATTCCTTAACTTCAAACTCCCATATCTCGCGAGCGGATTGATGAACACGAGAAATACCTGTTGCATCTGAAAGTAGACACTCGCCCGATTACAATGGTGTGTGTGCTTTTCCTCTAGGCCATTCCAGTTATTGGTTTCGAGTATCAGACTTGCGAAAATTTTGATGGTTTCTCAACCATTCCTTAACTTCACACTCCCATATCTCGCGAACGGATTGACGAACTCGAGAAATTCCTGTTGCATCTGAAAGCAGATACTCGCCCGATTACAACGGTATGTGCATTTTTGCCCTAGGCAATAGTTGTTATTGGTTTCGAGTATCAGACTTGCGAAAATTTTGATGGTTTCACGACCATTCCTTAACTTCAAACTTCCATATCTCGCGAACGGATTGACGAACTCGAGAAATTCCTGTTGCATCTGAAAGCAGAAATTCGCCCGATTAAAATGGTATGTGTATTTTTCCCCTAGGCCATTGTAGTTATTGGTTTCGAGTATCAGACTTGCGAAAATTTTGATGGTTTCTCAATCATTCCTTAATTCCTAACTCCCTAATCTCGCGAACGGATTGACGAACTCGAGATATTCCTGTTGCATCTGAAAGTAGAAACTCGCCCGATTACATTGGTGTGTGTACTTTTCCCCTTGGCCATTTCAGTTATTGGTTTCGAGTATCAGCCTTGCGAAAATTTTGATGGTTTCTCAACCATTCCTTAACTTCAAACTCCCATATCTCGCGAACGGTTTGACGAACTCAAGAAATTCCTGTTGCATCAGAAAGCAGAATGTCGCCCGATTACAACGGTATGTGTATTTTTGCCCTAGGCAATAGTAGTTATTGGTTTCGAGTATCAGACTTGCGCAGATTTTGATGGTTTCTCAACCATTCCTTAACTTCAAAGTCCCATATCTCGCGAGCGGATTGATGAACACGAGAAATACCTGTTGCATCTGAAAGTAGACACTCGCCCGATTACAGTGGTGTGTGTGATTTTCCCCTAGGCCATTCCAGTTATTGGTTTCGAGTATCAGACTTGCGAACATTTTGATGGTTTCTCAACCATTCCTTAACTTCAAACTCCCATATCTCGCGAGCGGATTGATGAACACGAGAAATACCTGTTGCATCTGAAAGTAGACACTCGCCCGATTACAATGGTGTGTGTGCTTTTCCTCTAGGCCATTCCAGTTATTGGTTTCGAGTATCAGACTTGCGAAAATTTTGATGGTTTCTCAACCATTCCTTAACTTCACACTCCCATATCTCGCGAACGGATTGACGAACTCGAGAAATTCCTGTTGCATCTGAAAGCAGATACTCGCCCGATTACAACGGTATGTGCATTTTTGCCCTAGGCAATAGTTGTTATTGGTTTCGAGTATCAGACTTGCGAAAATTTTGATGGTTTCACGACCATTCCTTAACTTCAAACTTCCATATCTCGCGAACGGATTGACGAACTCGAGAAATTCCTGTTGCATCTGAAAGCAGAAATTCGCCCGATTAAAATGGTATGTGTATTTTTCCCCTAGGCCATTGTAGTTATTGGTTTCGAGTATCAGACTTGCGAAAATTTTGATGGTTTCTCAATCATTCCTTAATTCCTAACTCCCTAATCTCGCGAACGGATTGACGAACTCGAGATATTCCTGTTGCATCTGAAAGTAGAAACTCGCCCGATTACATTGGTGTGTGTACTTTTCCCCTTGGCCATTTCAGTTATTGGTTTCGAGTATCAGCCTTGCGAAAATTTTGATGGTTTCTCAACCATTCCTTAACTTCAAACTCCCATATCTCGCGAACGGTTTGACGAACTCAAGAAATTCCTGTTGCATCAGAAAGCAGAATGTCGCCCGATTACAACGGTATGTGTATTTTTGCCCTAGGCAATAGTAGTTATTGGTTTCGAGTATCAGACTTGCGCAGATTTTGATGGTTTCTCAACCATTCCTTAACTTCAAAGTCCCATATCTCGCGAGCGGATTGATGAACACGAGAAATACCTGTTGCATCTGAAAGTAGACACTCGCCCGATTACAGTGGTGTGTGTGATTTTCCCCTAGGCCATTCCAGTTATTGGTTTCGAGTATCAGACTTGCGAACATTTTGATGGTTTCTCAACCATTCCTTAACTTCAAACTCCCATATCTCGCGAGCGGATTGATGAACACGAGAAATACCTGTTGCATCTGAAAGTAGACACTCGCCCGATTACAATGGTGTGTGTGCTTTTCCTCTAGGCCATTCCAGTTATTGGTTTCGAGTATCAGACTTGCGAAAATTTTGATGGTTTCTCAACCATTCCTTAACTTCACACTCCCATATCTCGCGAACGGATTGACGAACTCGAGAAATTCCTGTTGCATCTGAAAGCAGATACTCGCCCGATTACAACGGTATGTGCATTTTTGCCCTAGGCAATAGTTGTTATTGGTTTCGAGTATCAGACTTGCGAAAATTTTGATGGTTTCACGACCATTCCTTAACTTCAAACTTCCATATCTCGCGAACGGATTGACGAACTCGAGAAATTCCTGTTGCATCTGAAAGCAGAAATTCGCCCGATTAAAATGGTATGTGTATTTTTCCCCTAGGCCATTGTAGTTATTGGTTTCGAGTATCAGACTTGCGAAAATTTTGATGGTTTCTCAATCATTCCTTAATTCCTAACTCCCTAATCTCGCGAACGGATTGACGAACTCGAGATATTCCTGTTGCATCTGAAAGTAGAAACTCGCCCGATTACATTGGTGTGTGTACTTTTCCCCTTGGCCATTTCAGTTATTGGTTTCGAGTATCAGCCTTGCGAAAATTTTGATGGTTTCTCAACCATTCCTTAACTTCAAACTCCCATATCTCGCGAACAGTTTGACGAACTCAAGAAATTCCTGTTGCATCAGAAAGCAGAATGTCGCCCGATTACAACGGTATGTGTATTTTTGCCCTAGGCAATAGTAGTTATTGGTTTCGAGTATCAGACTTGCGCAGATTTTGATGGTTTCTCAACCATTCCTTAACTTCAAAGTCCCATATCTCGCGAGCGGATTGATGAACACGAGAAATACCTGTTGCATCTGAAAGTAGACACTCGCCCGATTACAGTGGTGTGTGTGATTTTCCCCTAGGCCATTCCAGTTATTGGTTTCGAGTATCAGACTTGCGAACATTTTGATGGTTTCTCAACCATTCCTTAACTTCAAACTCCCATATCTCGCGAGCGGATTGATGAACACGAGAAATACCTGTTGCATCTGAAAGTAGACACTCGCCCGATTACAATGGTGTGTGTGCTTTTCCTCTAGGCCATTCCAGTTATTGGTTTCGAGTATCAGACTTGCGAAAATTTTGATGGTTTCTCAACCATTCCTTAACTTCACACTCCCATATCTCGCGAACGGATTGACGAACTCGAGAAATTCCTGTTGCACCTGAAAGTAGAAACTCGCCCGATTACAATGGTGTGTGTAGTTTTCCCCTAGGCCATTCCAGTTATTGGTTTCAAGTATCAGACTTGCGAAAATTTTGATGGTTTCACAACCATTCCTTGACTTCAAACTCCCGTATCTCGCGAACGGATTGACGAACTCGAGAAATTCCTGTTGCATCTGAAAGCAGAAACTCGCCCGATTACAACGGTATGTGCATTTTTGCCCTAGGCAATAGTTGTTATTGGTTTCGAGTATCAGACTTGCGAAAATTTTGATGGTTTCTCAATCATTCCTTAATTCCTAACTCCCTAATCTCGCGAACGGATTGACGAACTCGAGAAATACCTGTTGCATCTGAAAGTAGACACTCGCCCGATTACAGTGGTGTGTGTGATTTTCCCCTAGGCCATTCCAGTTATTGGTTTCGAGTATCAGACTTGCGAACATTTTGATGGTTTCTCAACCATTCCTTAACTTCAAACTCCCATATCTCGCGAGCGGATTGATGAACACGAGAAATACCTGTTGCATCTGAAAGTAGACACTCGCCCGATTACAGTGGTGTGTGTGATTTTCCCCTAGGCCATTCCAGTTATTGGTTTCGAGTATCAGACTTGCGAACATTTTGATGGTTTCTCAACCATTCCTTAACTTCAAACTCCCATATCTCGCGAGCGGATTGATGAACACGAGAAATACCTGTTGCATCTGAAAGTAGACACTCGCCCGATTACAATGGTGTGTGTGCTTTTCCTCTAGGCCATTCCAGTTATTGGTTTCGAGTATCAGACTTGCGAAAATTTTGATGGTTTCTCAACCATTCCTTAACTTCACACTCCCATATCTCGCGAACGGATTGACGAACTCGAGAAATTCCTGTTGCACCTGAAAGTAGAAACTCGCCCGATTACAATGGTGTGTGTAGTTTTCCCCTAGGCCATTCCAGTTATTGGTTTCAAGTATCAGACTTGCGAAAATTTTGATGGTTTCACAACCATTCCTTAACTTCACACTCCCATATCTCGCGAACGGATTGACGAACTCGAGAAATTCCTGTTGCATCTGAAAGCAGATACTCGCCCGATTACAACGGTATGTGCATTTTTGCCCTAGGCAATAGTTGTTATTGGTTTCGAGTATCAGACTTGCGAAAATTTTGATGGTTTCACGACCATTCCTTAACTTCAAACTTCCATATCTCGCGAACGGATTGACGAACTCGAGAAATTCCTGTTGCATCTGAAAGCAGAAATTCGCCCGATTAAAATGGTATGTGTATTTTTCCCCTAGGCCATTGTAGTTATTGGTTTCGAGTATCAGACTTGCGAAAATTTTGATGGTTTCTCAATCATTCCTTAATTCCTAACTCCCTAATCTCGCGAACGGATTGACGAACTCGAGATATTCCTGTTGCATCTGAAAGTAGAAACTCGCCCGATTACATTGGTGTGTGTACTTTTCCCCTTGGCCATTTCAGTTATTGGTTTCGAGTATCAGCCTTGCGAAAATTTTGATGGTTTCTCAACCATTCCTTAACTTCAAACTCCCATATCTCGCGAACGGTTTGACGAACTCAAGAAATTCCTGTTGCATCAGAAAGCAGAATGTCGCCCGATTACAACGGTATGTGTATTTTTGCCCTAGGCAATAGTAGTTATTGGTTTCGAGTATCAGACTTGCGCAGATTTTGATGGTTTCTCAACCATTCCTTAACTTCAAAGTCCCATATCTCGCGAGCGGATTGATGAACACGAGAAATACCTGTTGCATCTGAAAGTAGACACTCGCCCGATTACAGTGGTGTGTGTGATTTTCCCCTAGGCCATTCCAGTTATTGGTTTCGAGTATCAGACTTGCGAAAATTTTGATGGTTTCACAACCATTCCTTGACTTCAAACTCCCGTATCTCGCGAACGGATTGTCGAACTCGAGAAATTCCTGTTGCATCTGAAAGCAGCAACTCGCCCGATTACAACGGTGTGGGTACTTTTCCCCTAGGCCATACCAGTTGTTGGTTTCGAGTATCAGACTTGCGAAAATTTTCATGTTTTCTCAACCATTCCTTAACTTCAAACTCCCATATCTCGCGAACGGATTGACGAACTCGAGAAATTCCTGTTGCACCTGAAAGTAGAAACTCGCCCGATTACAATGGTGTGTGTAGTTTTCCCCTAGGCCATTCCAGTTATTGGTTTCAAGTATCAGACTTGCGAAAATTTTGATGGTTTCACAACCATTCCTTGACTTCAAACTCCCGTATCTCGCGAACGGATTGACGAACTCGAGAAATTCCTGTTGCATCTGAAAGCAGAAACTCGCCCGATTACAACGGTATGTGCATTTTTGCCCTAGGCAATAGTTGTTATTGGTTTCGAGTATCAGACTTGCGAAAATTTTGATGGTTTCACAACCATTCCTTAACTTCAAACTTCCATATCTCGCGAACGGATTGACGAACTCGAGAAATTCCTGTTGCATCTGAAAGCAGAAAGTCGCCCGATTACAACGGTATGTGTATTTTTGCCCAAGGCAATAGTAGTTATTGGTTTCGAGTATCAGACTTGCGAAAATTATGATGGTTTCTCAATCATTCCTTAACTTCTAACTCCCATATCTCGCGAACGGATTGAAGTACTCGAGAAATTCCTGTTGCATCTGAAAGTAGAAACTCGCCCGATTACAATGGTGTGTGTGCTTTTCCCCTAGGCCATTTCAGTTATTGGTTTCGAGTATCAGACTTGCGAAAATTTTGATGGTTTCTGAATCATTCCCTATCTTCAAACTCCCATATCTCGCGAACGGATTGACGAACTCGAGAAATTCCTGTTGCATCTGAAAGTAGAAACTCGCCCGATTACAATGGTGTGTGTGCTTTTCCCCTAGGCCATTTCAGTTATTGGTTTCGAGTATCAGACTTGCGAAAATTTTGATGGTTTCTGAATCATTCCTTATCTTCAAACTCCCATATCTCGCGAACGGATTGACGAACTCGAGTAATTCCTGTTGCATCTGAAAGTAGAAACTCGCCCGATTATAATGGTTTGTGTGCTCTTCACCTAGGCCATTCCATTTATAGGTTTCGAGTTTCAGACCAGCGAAAATTTTGATGGTTTCTCAACCATTCCTTAACTTCACACTCCCATATCTCGCGAACGGATTGACGAGCTCGAGAAATTCCTGTTGCATCTGAAAGCAGAAACTCGCCCGATTACAATGGTATGTGTATTTTTGCCCTAGGCCATTGTAGTTATTGGTTTCGAGTATCAGACTTGCGAAAATTATGATGGTTTCTCAATCATTCCTTAACTTCTAACTCCCATATCTCGCGAATGGATTGACGAACTCGAGAAATTCCTGTTGCATCTGAAAGGAGAAACTCGCCCGATTACAATGGCGTGTGTACTTTTCCCCTAGGCCATTCCACTTATTGGTTTCGAGTATCAGACTTGCGAAAATTTTGATGGTTCCTCAACCATTACTTAACTTCACACTCCCATATCTCGAGAACGGATTGACGAACTCGAGAAATTCCTGTTGCATCTGAAAGCAGATACTCGCCCGATTACAACGGTATGTGTATTTTTCCCCTAGGCCATTGTAGTTATTGGTTTCGAGTATCAGACTTGCGAAAATTTTGATGGTTTCTCAATCATTCCTTAATTTCTAACTCCCATATCTCGCGAACGGATTGACGAACTCGAGAAATTCCTGTTGCACCTGAAAGTAGAAACTCGCCCGATTACTATGGTGTGTGTACTTTTCCCCTAGGCCATTGCAGTTATCGGTTTCAAGTATCAGACTTGCGAAAATTTTGATGGTGTCACAACCATTCCTTGACTTCAAACTCCCGTATCTCGCGAACGGATTGACGAACTCGAGAAATTCCTGTTGCATCTGAAAGCAGAAAGTCGCCCGATTACAACGGTATGTGTATTTTTGCCCTAGGCAATAGAAGTTATTGGTTTCGAGTATCAGACTTGCGAAAATTATGATGGTTTCTCAATCATTCCTTAACTTCTAACTCCCATATCTCGCGAACGGATTGAAGTACTCGAGAAATTCCTGTTGCATCTGAAAGTAGAAACTCGCCCGATTACAATGGTGTGTGTACTTTTCCGCTAGGCAATTTCAGTTATTGGTTTCGAGTATCAGACTTGCGAAAATTTTGATGGTTTCTGAACCATTCCTTATCTACAAACTCCCATATCTCGTTAAGGGATTGACGAACTCGAGAAATTCCTGTTGCATCTGAAAGTAGAAACTCGTCCGATTACAATGGTGTGTGTACTTTTCGCCTTGGCCATTTCAGTTATTGGTTTCGAGTATCAGACTTGCGAACATTTTGATGGTTTCTCAACCATTCCTTAACTTCAAACTCCCATATCTCGCGAGCGGATTGATGAACACGAGAAATACCTGTTGCATCTGAAAGTAGACACTCGCCTGATTACAATGGTGTGTGTGCTTTTCCCCTAGGCCATTCCAGTTATAGCTTTCGAGTATCAGACCAGCGAAAATTTTGATGGTTTCTCAACCATTCCTTAACTTCACACACCCATATCTCGCGAACGGATTGACGAACTCGAGAAATTCCTGTTGCATCTGAAAGCAGATACTCGCCCGATTACAACGGTCTGTGTATTTTCCCCCTAGGCCATTGTAGTTATTGGTTTCGATTATCAGACTTTCGAAAATTTTTATGGTTTCTCAATCATTCCTTAATTTCTAACTCCCATATCTCGCGAACCGATTCACGAACTCGAGAAATTCCTGTTGCATCTGAAAGTAGAAACTCGCCCGATTACAATGGTTTGTGTACTTTTCCCCTAGGCCATTCCAGTTATTGGTTTCAAGTATCAGACTTGCGAAAATTTTGATGGTTTCACAACCATTCCTTGACTTCAAACTCCCGTATCTCGCGAACGGATTGACGAACTCGAGAAATTCCTGTTGCATCTGAAAGCAGAAACTCGCCCGATTACAACGGTATGTGCATTTTTGCCCTAGGCAATAGTTGTTATTGGTTTCGAGTATCAGACTTGCGAAAATTTTGATGGTTTCACAACCATTCCTTAACTTCAAACTTCCATATCTCGCGAACGGATTGACGAACTCGAGAAATTCCTGTTGCATCTGAAAGCAGAAAGTCGCCCGATTACAACGGTATGTGTATTTTTGCCCAAGGCAATAGTAGTTATTGGTTTCGAGTATCAGACTTGCGAAAATTATGATGGTTTCTCAATCATTCCTTAACTTCTAACTCCCATATGTCGCGAACGGATTGAAGTACTCGAGAAATTCCTGTTGCATCTGAAAGTAGAAACTCGCCCGATTACAATGGTGTGTGTGCTTTTCCCCTAGGCCATTTCAGTTATTGGTTTCGAGTATCAGACTTGCGAAAATTTTGATGGTTTCTGAATCATTCCCTATCTTCAAACTCCCATATCTCGCGAACGGATTGACGAACTCGAGAAATTCCTGTTGCATCTGAAAGTAGAAACTCGCCCGATTACAATGGTGTGTGTGCTTTTCCCCTAGGCCATTTCAGTTATTGGTTTCGAGTATCAGACTTGCGAAAATTTTGATGGTTTCTGAATCATTCCTTATCTTCAAACTCCCATATCTCGCGAACGGATTGACGAACTCGAGTAATTCCTGTTGCATCTGAAAGTAGAAACTCGCCCGATTATAATGGTTTGTGTGCTCTTCACCTAGGCCATTCCATTTATAGGTTTCGAGTTTCAGACCAGCGAAAATTTTGATGGTTTCTCAACCATTCCTTAACTTCACACTCCCATATCTCGCGAACGGATTGACGAGCTCGAGAAATTCCTGTTGCATCTGAAAGCAGAAACTCGCCCGATTACAATGGTATGTGTATTTTTGCCCTAGGCCATTGTAGTTATTGCTTTCGAGTATCAGACTTGCGAAAATTATGATGGTTTCTCAATCATTCCTTAACTTCTAACTCCCATATCTCGCGAATGGATTGACGAACTCGAGAAATTCCTGTTGCATCTGAAAGGAGAAACTCGCCCGATTACAATGGCGTGTGTACTTTTCCCCTAGGCCATTCCACTTATTGGTTTCGAGTATCAGACTTGCGAAAATTTTGATGGTTCCTCAACCATTACTTAACTTCACACTCCCATATCTCGAGAACGGATTGACGAACTCGAGAAATTCCTGTTGCATCTGAAAGCAGATACTCGCCCGATTACAACGGTATGTGTATTTTTCCCCTAGGCCATTGTAGTTATTGGTTTCGAGTATCAGACTTGCGAAAATTTTGATGGTTTCTCAATCATTCCTTAATTTCTAACTCCCATATCTCGCGAACGGATTGACGAACTCGAGAAATTCCTGTTGCACCTGAAAGTAGAAACTCGCCCGATTACTATGGTGTGTGTACTTTTCCCCTAGGCCATTGCAGTTATCGGTTTCAAGTATCAGACTTGCGAAAATTTTGATGGTGTCACAACCATTCCTTGACTTCAAACTCCCGTATCTCGCGAACGGATTGACGAACTCGAGAAATTCCTGTTGCATCTGAAAGCAGAAAGTCGCCCGATTACAACGGTATGTGTATTTTTGCCCTAGGCAATAGAAGTTATTGGTTTCGAGTATCAGACTTGCGAAAATTATGATGGTTTCTCAATCATTCCTTAACTTCTAACTCCCATATCTCGCGAACGGATTGAAGTACTCGAGAAATTCCTGTTGCATCTGAAAGTAGAAACTCGCCCGATTACTATGGTGTGTGTACTTTTCCCCTAGGCCATTGCAGTTATCGGTTTCAAGTATCAGACTTGCGAAAATTTTGATGGTGTCACAACCATTCCTTGACTTCAAACTCCCGTATCTCGCGAACGGATTGACGAACTCGAGAAATTCCTGTTGCATCTGAAAGTAGAAACTCGTCCGATTACAATGGTGTGTGTACTTTTCGCCTTGGCCATTTCAGTTATTGGTTTCGAGTATCAGACTTGCGAACATTTTGATGGTTTCTCAACCATTCCTTAACTTCAAACTCCCATATCTCGCGAGCGGATTGATGAACACGAGAAATACCTGTTGCATCTGAAAGTAGACACTCGCCTGATTACAATGGTGTGTGTGCTTTTCCCCTAGGCCATTCCAGTTATAGGTTTCGAGTATCAGACCAGCGAAAATTTTGATGGTTTCTCAACCATTCCTTAACTTCACACACCCATATCTCGCGAACGGATTGACGAACTCGAGAAATTCCTGTTGCATCTGAAAGCAGATACTCGCCCGATTACAACGGTCTGTGTATTTTTCCCCTAGGCCATTGTAGTTATTGGTTTCGATTATCAGACTTTCGAAAATTTTTATGGTTTCTCAATCATTCCTTAATTTCTAACTCCCATATCTCGCGAACCGATTCACGAACTCGAGAAATTCCTGTTGCATCTGAAAGTAGAAACTCGCCCGATTACAATGGTTTGTGTACTTTTCCCCTAGGCCATTCCAGTTATTGGTTTCGAGTATCAGACGTGCGAAAATTTTGATGGTTTCTCAACCATTCCTTAACTTCACACTCCCATATCTCGCGAACGGATTGACGAACTCGAGAAATTCCTGTTGCATCTGAAAGCAGAAACTCGCCCGATTACAACGGTATGTGCATTTTTGTCCTAGGCAATAGTTGTTATTGGTTTCGAGTATCAGACTTGCGAAAATTTTGATGGTTTCACAACCATTCCTTAACTTCAAACTTCCATATCTCGCGAACGGATTGACGAACTCGAGAAATTCCTGTTGCATCTGAAAGCAGAAAGTCGCCCGATTACAACGGTATGTGTATTTTTGCCCTAGGCAATAGTAGTTATTGGTTTCGAGTATCAGACTTGCGAAAATTATGATGGTTTCTCAATCATTCCTTAACTTCAAACTCCCATATCTCGCGAATGGATTGACGAACTCGAGAAATTACAGTTGCATCTGAAGGTAGAAACTCGCCCGATTACAAAGGTGTGTGTTCTTTTCCCCTAGGCCATTCCAGTTATTGGTTTCGAGTATCAGAATTGCGAAAATTTTGATGGTTTCTCAACCATTCCTTAACTTCAAACTCCCATATCTCGCGAGCGGATTGATGAACACGAGAAATACCTGTTGCATCTGAAAGTAGACACTCGCCCGATTACAATGGTGTGTGTTCTTTTCCCCTAGGCCATTCCAGTTATTGGTTTCGAGTATCAGAATTGCGAAAATTTTGATGGTTTCTCAACCGTTCCTTAACTTCTAAATCCCACATCTCGCGAACGGATTGACGAACTCGAGAAATTCCTGTTGCATCTGAAAGTAGAAGCTCGCCCGATTACAATGGTATGTGTATTTTTCCCTTGGGAAATTCCAGTTATTGGTTTCGAGAATCAGACTTATGACAATTTTGATGGTTTCTCAACCATTCCTTAACTTCAAACTCCCATATCTCGCGAATGGATTGACGAACTCGAGAAATATCTGTTGCATCTGAAAGTAGAAACTCGCCCCATTACAATGGTGTGTGTACTTTTCCCCTCGGCCATTGTAGTTATTGGTTTCGAGTATCAAACTTGCGAAAATTTTGATGGTTTCTCAACCATTCCTTAACTTCAAACTCCCATATCTCGCGAATGGTTTGACGAACTCGAGAAATTCCTGTTGCATCTGAAAGTAGAAACTCGCCCGATTACAATGGTGTGTGTTCTTTTCCCCTAGGCCATTCCAGTTATTGGTTTCGAGTATCAGAATTGCGAAAATTTTGATGGTTTCTCAACCGTTACTTAACTTCTAAATCCCATATCTCGCGAAGGGATTGACGAACTCGAGAAATTCCTGTTGCATCTGAATGTAGAAGCTCGCCCGATTACAATGGATTGTGTTCTTTTCCCCTAGGCCATTCCAGTTATTGGTTTCGAGTATCAGAATTGCGAAAATTTTGATGGTTTCTCAACTATTCCTTAACTTCACACTCCCATATCTCGCGAACGGATTGACGAACTCGAGAAATTCCTGTTGCATCTGAAAGCAGAAACTCGCCCGATTACAATGGTATGTGTATTTTTGCCCTAGGCCATTGTAGTTATTGGTTTCGAGTATCAGACTTGCGAAAATTATGATGGTTTCTCAATCATTCCTTAACTTCTAACTCCCATATCTCGCGAATGGATTGACGAACTCGAGAAATTCCTGTTGCATCTGAAAGTAGAAACTCGCCCGATTACAATGGCGTGTGTACTTTTCCCCTAGGCCATTCCACTTATTGGTTTCGAGAATCAGACGTGCGAAAATTCTGATGGATCCTCAACCATTCCTTAACTTCACACTCCCATATCTCGAGAACGGATTGACGAACTCGAGAAATTCCTGTTGCATCTGAAAGCAGATACTCGCCCGATTACAACAGTATGTGTATTTTTCCCCTAGGCCATTGTAGTTATTGGTTTCGAGTATCAGACTTGCGAAAATTTTGATGATTTCTCAATCATTCCTTAATTTCTAACTCCCATATCTCGCGAACGGATTGACGAACTCGAGAAATTCCTGTTGCACCTGAAAGTAGAAACTCGCCCGATTACAATGGTGTGTGTAGTTTTCCCCTAGGCCATTCCAGTTATTGGTTTCGAGTATCAGACTTGCGAAAATTTTCATGTTTTCTCAACCATTCCTTAACTTCAAACTCCCGTATCTCGCGAACGGATTGACGAACTCGAGAAATTCCTGTTGCATCTGAAAGCAGAAACTCGCCCGATTACAACGGTATGTGCATTTTTGCCCTAGGCAATAGTTGTTATTGGTTTCGAGTATCAGACTTGCGAAAATTTTGATGGTTTCACAACCATTCCTTAACTTCAAACTTCCATATCTCGCGAACGGATTGACGAACTCGAGAAATTCCTGTTGCATCTGAAAGCAGAAAGTCGCCCGATTACAACGGTATGTGTATTTTTGCCCAAGGCAATAGTAGTTATTGGTTTCGAGTATCAGACTTGCGAAAATTTTGATGGTTTCTCAATCATTCCTTAATTTCTAACTCCCATATCTCGCGAACGGATTGACGAACTCGAGAAATTCCTGTTGCACCTGAAAGTAGAAACTCGCCCGATTACAATGGTGTGTGTAGTTTTCCCCTAGGCCATTCCAGTTATTGGTTTCAAGTATCAGACTTGCGAAAATTTTGATGGTTTCACAACCATTCCTTGACTTCAAACTCCCGTATCTCGCGAACGGATTGACGAACTCGAGAAATTCCTGTTGCATCTGAAAGCAGAAACTCGCCCGATTACAACGGTATGTGCATTTTTGCCCTAGGCAATAGTTGTTATTGGTTTCGAGTATCAGACTTGCGAAAATTTTGATGGTTTCACAACCATTCCTTAACTTCTAACTCCCATACCTCGCGAACGGATTGAAGTACTCGAGAAATTCCTGTTGCATCTGAAAGTAGAAACTCGCCCGATTACAATGGTGTGTGTGCTTTTCCCCTAGGCCATTCCAGTTATTGGTTTCGAGTATCAGACTTGCGAAAATTTTGATGGTTTCTGAATCATTCCTTATCTTCAAACTCCCATATCTCGCGAACGGATTGACGAACTCGAGAAATTCCTGTTGCATCTGAAAGTAGAAACTCGCCCGATTATAATGGTTTGTGTGCTCTTCACCTAGGCCATTCCAGTTATAGGTTTCGAGTTTCAGACCAGCGAAAATTTTGATGGTTTCACAACCATTCCTTGACTTCAAACTCCCGTATCTCGCGAACGGATTGACGAACTCGAGAAACTCCTGTTGCATCTGAAAGCAGAAACTCGCCCGATTACAACGGTATGTGCATTTTTGCCCTAGGCAATAGTTGTTATTGGTTTCGAGTATCAGACTTGCGAAAATTTTGATGGTTTCACAACCATTCCTTAACTTCAAACTTCCATATCTCGCGAACGGATTGACGAACTCGAGAAATTCCTGTTGCATCTGAAAGCAGAAAGTCGCCCGATTACAACGGTATGTGTATTTTTGCCCTAGGCAATAGTAGTTATTGGTTTCGAGTATCAGACTTGCGAAAATTATGATGGTTTCTCAATCATTCCTTAACTTCTAACTCCCATATCTCGCGAACGGATTGAAGTACTCGAGAAATTCCTGTTGCATCTGAAAGTAGAAACTCGCCCGATTACAATGGTGTGTGTGCTTTTCCCCTAGGCCATTTCAGTTATTGGTTTCGAGTATCAGACTTGCGAAAATTTTGATGGTTTCTGAATCATTCCTTATCTTCAAACTCCCATATCTCGCGAACGGATTGACGAACTCGAGAAATTCCTGTTGCATCTGAAAGTAGAAACTCGCCCGATTATAATGGTTTGTGTGCTCTTCACCTAGGCCATTCCAGTTATAGGTTTCGAGTTTCAGACCAGCGAAAATTTTGATGGTTTCACAACCATTCCTTGACTTCAAACTCCCGTATCTCGCGAACGGATTGACGAGCTCGAGAAATTCCTGTTGCATCTGAAAGCAGAAACTCGCCCGATTACAACGGTATGTGCATTTTTGCCCTAGGCAATAGTTGTTATTGGTTTCGAGTATCAGACTTGCGAAAATTTTGATGGTTTCACAACCATTCCTTAACTTCAAACTTCCATATCTCGCGAACGGATTGACGAACTCGAGAAATTCCTGTTGCATCTGAAAGCAGAAAGTCGCCCGATTACAACGGTATGTGTATTTTTGCCCAAGGCAATAGTAGTTATTGGTTTCGAGTATCAGACTTGCGAAAATTATGATGGTTTCTCAATCATTCCTTAACTTCTAACTCCCATATCTCGCGAACGGATTGAATTAGTCGAGAAATTCCTGTTGCATCTGAAAGTAGAAACTCGCCCGATTACAATGGTGTGTGTGCTTTTCCCCTAGGCCATTTCAGTTATTGGTTTCGAGTATCAGACTTGCGAAAATTTTGATTGTTTCTGAATCATTCCTTATCTTCAAACTCCCATATCTCGCGAACGGATTGACGAACTCAAGAAATTCCTGTTGCATCTGAAAGTAGAAACTCGCCCGATTATAATGGTTTGTGTGCTCTTCACCTAGGCCATTCCAGTTATAGGTTTCGAGTTTCAGACCAGCGAAAATTTTGATGGTTTCACAACCATTCCTTGACTTCAAACTCCCGTATCTCGCGAACGGATTGACGAACTCGAGAAATTCCTGTTGCATCTGAAAGCAGAAACTCGCCCGATTACAACGGTATGTGCATTTTTGCCCTAGGCAATAGTTGTTATTGGTTTCGAGTATCAGACTTGCGAAAATTTTGATGGTTTCACAATCATTCCTTAACTTCTAACTCCCATATCTCGCGAACGGATTGAAGTACTCGAGAAATTCCTGTTGCATCTGAAAGTAGAAACTCGCCCGATTACAATGGTGTGTGTGCTTTTCCCCTAGGCCATTTCAGTTATTGGTTTCGAGTATCAGACTTGCGAAAATTTTGATGGTTTCTGAATCATTCCTTATCTTCAAACTCCCATATCTCGCGAACGGATTGACGAACTCGAGAAATTCCTGTTGCATCTGAAAGTAGAAACTCGCCCGATTATAATGGTTTGTGTGCTCTTCACCTAGGCCATTCCAGTTATAGGTTTCGAGTTTCAGACCAGCGAAAATTTTGATGGTTTCACAACCATTCCTTGACTTCAAACTCCCGTATCTCGCGAACGGATTGACGAGCTCGAGAAATTCCTGTTGCATCTGAAAGCAGAAACTCGCCCGATTACAACGGTATGTGCATTTTTGCCCTAGGCAATAGTTGTTATTGGTTTCGAGTATCAGACTTGCGAAAATTTTGATGGTTTCACAACCATTCCTTAACTTCAAACTTCCATATCTCGCGAACGGATTGACGAACTCGAGAAATTCCTGTTGCATCTGAAAGCAGAAAGTCGCCCGATTACAACGGTATGTGTATTTTTGCCCAAGGCAATAGTAGTTATTGGTTTCGAGTATCAGACTTGCGAAAATTATGATGGTTTCTCAATCATTCCTTAACTTCTAACTCCCATATCTCGCGAACGGATTGAATTAGTCGAGAAATTCCTGTTGCATCTGAAAGTAGAAACTCGCCCGATTACAATGGTGTGTGTGCTTTTCCCCTAGGCCATTTCAGTTATTGGTTTCGAGTATCAGACTTGCGAAAATTTTGATTGTTTCTGAATCATTCCTTATCTTCAAACTCCCATATCTCGCGAACGGATTGACGAACTCAAGAAATTCCTGTTGCATCTGAAAGTAGAAACTCGCCCGATTATAATGGTTTGTGTGCTCTTCACCTAGGCCATTCCAGTTATAGGTTTCGAGTTTCAGACCAGCGAAAATTTTGATGGTTTCACAACCATTCCTTGACTTCAAACTCCCGTATCTCGCGAACGGATTGACGAACTCGAGAAATTCCTGTTGCATCTGAAAGCAGAAACTCGCCCGATTACAACGGTATGTGCATTTTTGCCCTAGGCAATAGTTGTTATTGGTTTCGAGTATCAGACTTGCGAAAATTTTGATGGTTTCACAACCATTCCTTAACTTCAAACTTCCATATCTCGCGAACGGATTGACGAACTCGAGAAATTCCTGTTGCATCTGAAAGCAGAAAGTCGCCCGATTACAACGGTATGTGTATTTTTGCCCTAGGCAATAGTAGTTATTGGTTTCGAGTATCAGACTTGCGAAAATTATGATGGTTTCTCAATCATTCCTTAACTTCTAACTCCCATATCTCGCGAACGGATTGAAGTACTCGAGAAATTCCTGTTGCATCTGAAAGTAGAAACTCGCCCGATTACAATGGTGTGTGTGCTTTTCCCCTAGGCCATTTCAGTTATTGGTTTCGAGTATCAGACTTGCGAAAATTTTGATGGTTTCTGAATCATTCCTTATCTTCAAACTCCCATATCTCGCGAACGGATTGACGAACTCGAGAAATTCCTGTTGCATCTGAAAGTAGAAACTCGCCCGATTATAATGGTTTGTGTGCTCTTCACCTAGGCCATTCCAGTTATAGGTTTCGAGTTTCAGACCAGCGAAAATTTTGATGGTTTCACAACCATTCCTTGACTTCAAACTCCCGTATCTCGCGAACGGATTGACGAGCTCGAGAAATTCCTGTTGCATCTGAAAGCAGAAACTCGCCCGATTACAACGGTATGTGCATTTTTGCCCTAGGCAATAGTTGTTATTGGTTTCGAGTATCAGACTTGCGAAAATTTTGATGGTTTCACAACCATTCCTTAACTTCAAACTTCCATATCTCGCGAACGGATTGACGAACTCGAGAAATTCCTGTTGCATCTGAAAGCAGAAAGTCGCCCGATTACAACGGTATGTGTATTTTTGCCCAAGGCAATAGTAGTTATTGGTTTCGAGTATCAGACTTGCGAAAATTATGATGGTTTCTCAATCATTCCTTAACTTCTAACTCCCATATCTCGCGAACGGATTGAATTACTCGAGAAATTCCTGTTGCATCTGAAAGTAGAAACTCGCCCGATTACAATGGTGTGTGTGCTTTTCCCCTAGGCCATTTCAGTTATTGGTTTCGAGTATCAGACTTGCGAAAATTTTGATTGTTTCTGAATCATTCCTTATCTTCAAACTCCCATATCTCGCGAACGGATTGACGAACTCAAGAAATTCCTGTTGCATCTGAAAGTAGAAACTCGCCCGATTATAATGGTTTGTGTGCTCTTCACCTAGGCCATTCCAGTTATAGGTTTCGAGTTTCAGACCAGCGAAAATTTTGATGGTTTCACAACCATTCCTTGACTTCAAACTCCCGTATCTCGCGAACGGATTGACGAACTCGAGAAATTCCTGTTGCATCTGAAAGCAGAAACTCGCCCGATTACAACGGTATGTGCATTTTTGCCCTAGGCAATAGTTGTTATTGGTTTCGAGTATCAGATTTGCGAAAATTTTGATGGTTTCACAACCATTCCTTAACTTCAAACTTCCATATCTCGCGAACGGATTGACGAACTCGAGAAATTCCTGTTGCGTCTGAAAGCAGAAAGTCGCCCGATTACAACGGTATGTGTATTTTTGCCCAAGGCAATAGTAGTTATTGGTTTCGAGTATCAGACTTGCGAAAATTATGATGGTTTCTCAATCATTCCTTAACTTCTAACTCCCATATCTCGCGAACGGATTGAAGTACTCGAGAAATTCCTGTTGCATCTGAAAGTAGAAACTCGCCCGATTACAATGGTGTGTGTGCTTTTCCCCTAGGCCATTTCAGTTATTGGTTTCGAGTATCAGACTTGCGAAAATTTTGATTGTTTCTGAATCATTCCTTATCTTCAAACTCCCATATCTCGCGAACGGATTGACGAACTCAAGAAATTCCTGTTGCATCTGAAAGTAGAAACTCGCCCGATTATAATGGTTTGTGTGCTCTTCACCTAGGCCATTCCAGTTATAGGTTTCGAGTTTCAGACCAGCGAAAATTTTGATGGTTTCACAACCATTCCTTGACTTCAAACTCCCGTATCTCGCGAACGGATTGACGAACTCGAGAAATTCCTGTTGCATCTGAAAGCAGAAACTCGCCCGATTACAACGGTATGTGCATTTTTGCCCTAGGCAATAGTTGTTATTGGTTTCGAGTATCAGATTTGCGAAAATTTTGATGGTTTCACAACCATTCCTTAACTTCAAACTTCCATATCTCGCGAACGGATTGACGAACTCGAGAAATTCCTGTTGCATCTGAAAGCAGAAAGTCGCCCGATTACAACGGTATGTGTATTTTTGCCCTAGGCAATAGTAGTTATTGGTTTCGAGTATCAGACTTGCGAAAATTATGATGGTTTCTCAATCATTCCTTAACTTCTAACTCCCATATCTCGCGAACGGATTGAAGTACTCGAGAAATTCCTGTTGCATCTGAAAGTTGAAACTCGCCCGATTAGAATGGTGTGTGTGCCTTTCCCCTAGGCCATTTCAGTTATTGGTTTCGAGTATCAGACTTGCGAAAATTTTGATGGTTTCTGAATCATTCCTTATCTTCAAACTCCCATATCTCGCGAACGGATAGACGAACTCGAGAAATTCCTGTTGCATCTGAAAGTAGAAACTCGCCCGATTATAATGGTTTGTGTGCTCTTCACCTAGGCCATTCCAGTTATAGGTTTCGAGTTTCAGACCAGCGAAAATTTTGATGGTTTCACAACCATTCCTTGACTTCAAACTCCCGTATCTCGCGAACGGATTGACGAACTCGAGAAATTCCTGTTGCATCTGAAAGCAGAAACTCGCCCGATTACAACGGTATGTGCATTTTTGCCCTAGGCAATAGTTGGTATTGGTTTCGAGTATCAGACTTGCGAAAATTTTGATGGTTTCACAACCATTCCTTAACTTCAAACTTCCATATCTCGCGAACGGATTGACGAACTCGAGAAATTCCTGTTGCATCTGAAAGCAGAAAGTCGCCCGATTACAACGGTATGTGTATTTTTGCCCTAGGCAATAGTAGTTATTGGTTTCGAGTATCAGACTTGCGAAAATTATGAAGGTTTCTCAATCATTCCTTAACTTCTAACTCCCATATCTCGCGAACGGATTGAAGTACTCGAGAAATTCCTATTGCATCTGAAAGTAGAAACTCGCCCGATTACAATGGTGTGTGTGCTTTTCCCCTAGGCCATTTCAGTTATTGGTTTCGAGTATCAGACTTGCGAAAATTTTGATGGTTTCTGAATCATTCCTTAACTTCAAACTCCCATATCTCGCGAGTGGATTGATGAACACGAGAAATACCTGTTGCATCTGAAAGTAGACCCTCGCCCGATTACAGTGGTGTGTGTGCTTTTCCCCTAGGCCATTCCAGTTATTGGTTTCGAGTATCAGACTTGCGGAAATTTTGATGGTTTCACAACCATTCCTTGACTTCAAACTCCCGTATCTCGCGAACGGATTGACGAACTCGAGAAATTCCTGTAGCATCTGAAAGCAGAAACTCGCCCGATTACAACGGTATGTGCATTTTTGCCCTAGGCAATAGTTGTTATTGGTTTCGAGTATCAGACTTGCGAAAATTTTGATGGTTTCACAACCATTCCTTAACTTCTAACTCCCATATCTCGCGAACGGATTGAAGTACTCGAGAAATTCCTGTTGCATCTGAAAGTAGAAACTCGCCCGATTACAATGGTGTGTGTGCTTTTCCCCTAGGCCATTTCAGTTATTGGTTTCGAGTTTCAGACCAGCGAAAATTTTGATGGTTTCTCAACCATTCCTTATCTTCACACTCCCATATCTCGCGAACGGATTGACGAACTCGAGAAATTCCTGTTGCATCTGAAAGCAGAAACTCGCCCGATTACAATGGTATGTGTATTTTTCCCCTAGGCCATTGTAGTTATTGGTTTCGAGTATCAGACTTGCGAAAATTTTCATGTTTTCTCAACCATTCCTTAACTTCAAACTCCCATATCTCGCGAACGGATTGACGAACTCGAGAAATTCCTGTTGCACCTGAAAGTAGAAACTCGCCCGATTACAATGGTGTGTGTAGTTTTCCCCTAGGCCATTCCAGTTATTGGTTTCAAGTATCAGACTTGCGAAAATTTTGATGGTTTCACAACCATTCCTTGACTTCAAACTCCCGTATCTCGCGAACGGATTGACGAACTCGAGAAATTCCTGTTGCATCTGAAAGCAGAAAGTCGCCCGATTACAACGGTATGTGTATTTTTGCCCAAGGCAATAGTAGTTATTGGTTTCGAGTATCAGACTTGCGAAAATTATGATGGTTTCTCAATCTTTCCTAAACTTCTAACTCCCATATCTCGCGAATGGATTGACGAACTCGAGAAATTCCTGTTGCATCTGAAAGGAGAAACTCGCCCGATTACAATGGCGTGTGTACTTTTCCCCTAGGCCATTCCACTTATTGGTTTCGAGTATCAGACTTGCGAAAATTTTGATGGTTCCTCAACCATTACTTAACTTCACACTCCCATATCTCGAGAACGGATTGACGAACTCGAGAAATTCCTGTTGCATCTGAAAGCAGATACTCGCCCGATTACAACGGTATGTGTATTTTTCCCCTAGGCCATTGTAGTTATTGGTTTCGAGTATCAGACTTGCGAAAATTTTGATGGTTTCTCAATCATTCCTTAATTTCTAACTCCCATATCTCGCGAACGGATTGACGAACTCGAGAAATTCCTGTTGCACCTGAAAGTAGAAACTCGCCCGATTACAATGGTGTGTGTACTTTTCCCCTAGGCCATTCCAGTTATTGGTTTCAAGTATCAGACTTGCGAAAATTTTGATGGTGTCACAACCATTCCTTGACTTCAAACTCCCGTATCTCGCGAACGGATTGACGAACTCGAGAAATTCCTGTTGCATCTGAAAGCAGAAACTCGCCCGATTACAATGGTATGTGCATTTTTGCCCTAGGCAATAGTTGTTATTGGTTTCGAGTATCAGACTTGCGAAAATTTTGATGGTTTCACAACCATTCCTTAACTACAAACATCCATATCTCGCGAACGGATTGACGAACTCGAGAAATTCCTGTTGCATCTGAAAGCAGAAAGTCGCCCGATTACAACGGTATGTGTATTTTTGCCCTAGGCAATAGTAGTTATTGGTTTCGTGTATCAGACTTGCGAAAATTATGATGGTTTCTCAATCATTCCTTAACTTCTAACAACCATATCTCGCGAACGGATTGAAGTACTCGAGAAATTCCTGTTGCATCTGAAAGTAGAAACTCGCCCGATTACAATGGTATGTGTATTTTTCCCCTAGGCCATTGTAGTTATTGGTTTCGAGTATCAGACTTGCGAAAATTTTCATGTTTTCTCAACCATTCCTTAACTTCAAACTCCCATATCTCGCGAACGGATTGACGAACTCGAGAAATTCCTGTTGCACCTGAAAGTAGAAACTCGCCCGATTACAATGGTGTGTGTAGTTTTCCCCTAGGCCATTCCAGTTATTGGTTTCAAGTATCAGACTTGCGAAAATTATGATGGTTTCTCAATCATTCCTTAACTTCTAACTCCCATATCTCGCGAACGGATTGAAGTACTCGAGAAATTCCTGTTGCATCTGAAAGTAGAAACTCGCCCGATTACAATGGTGTGTGTGCTTTTCCCCTAGGCCATTCCAGTTATAGGTTTCGAGTATCAGACCAGCGAAAATTTTGATGGTTTCTCAACCATTCCTTAACTTCAAACCCCCATATCTCGCGAACGGATTGACGAACTCGAGATACTCCTGTTGCATCTGAAAGTAGAAACTCGCCCGATTACAATGGCGTGTGTACTTTTCCACTAGGCCATTCCAGTTATTGGTTTCGAGTATCAGACTTGCGAACATTTTGATGGTTTCTCAACCATTCCTTAACTTCAAACTCCCATATCTCGCGAGCGGATTGATGAACACGAGAAATACCTGTTGCATCTGAAAGTAGACACTCGCCCGATTACAATGGTGTGTGTGCTTTTCCTCTAGGCCATTCCAGTTATTGGTTTCGAGTATCAGACTTGCGAAAATTTTGATGGTTTCTCAACCATTCCTTAACTTCACACTCCCATATCTCGCGAACGGATTGGCGAACTCGAGAAATTCCTGTTGCATCTGAAAGCAGATACTCGCCCGATTACAAGGGTATGTGCATTTTTGCCCTAGGCAATAGTTGTTATTGTTTTCGAGTATCAGACTTGCGAAAATTTTGATGGTTTCACAACCATTCCTTAACTTCAAACTTCCATATCTCGCGAACGGATTGACCAACTCGAGAAATTCCTGTTGCATCTGAAAGCAGAAATTCGCCCGATTAGAATGGTATGTGTATTTTTCCCCTAGGCCATTGTAGTTATTGGTTTCGAGTATCAGACTTGCGAAAATTTTGATGGTTTCTCAATCATTCCTTAATTCCTAACTCCCTAATCTCGCGAACGGATTGACGAACTCGAGATATTCCTGTTGCATCTGAAAGTAGAAACTCGCCCGATTACATTGGTGTGTGTACTTTTCCCCTTGGCCATTTCAGTTATTGGTTTCGAGTATCAGCCTTGCGAAAATTTTGATGGTTTCTCAACCATTCCTTAACTTCAAACTCCCATATCTCGCGAACGGTTTGACGAACTCAAGAAATTCCTGTTGCATCAGAAAGCAGAATGTCGCCCGATTACAACGGTGTGTGTATTTTTGCCCTAGGCAATAGTAGTTATTGGTTTCGAGTATCAGACTTGCGCAGATTTTGATGGTTTCTCAACCATTCCTTAACTTCAAAGTCCCATATCTCGCGAGCGGATTGATGAACACGAGAAATACCTGTTGCATCTGAAAGTAGACACTCGCCCGATTACAGTGGTGTGTGTGATTTTCCCCTAGGCCATTCCAGTTATTGGTTTCGAGTATCAGACTTGCGAAAATTTTGATGGTTTCACAACCATTCCTTGACTTCAAACTCCCGTATCTCGCGAACGGATTGTCGAACTCGAGAAATTCCTGTTGCATCTGAAAGCAGAAACTCGCCCGATTACAACGGTGTGGCTACTTTTCCCCTAGGCCATACCAGTTGTTGGTTTCGAGTATCAGACTTGCGAAAATTTTCATGTTTTCTCAACCATTCCTTGACTTCAAACTCCCGTATCTCGCGAACGGATTGACGAACTCGAGAAATTCCTGTTGCATCTGAAAGCAGAAACTCGCCCGATTACAACGGTATGTGCATTTTTGCCCTAGGCAATAGTTGTTATTGGTTTCGAGTATCAGACTTGCGAAAATTTTGATGGTTTCACAACCATTCCTTAACTTCAAACTTCCATATCTCGCGAACGGATTGACGAACTCGAGAAATTCCTGTTGCATCTGAAAGCAGAAAGTCGCCCGATTACAACGGTATGTGTATTTTTGCCCTAGGCAATAGTAGTTATTGGTTTCGAGTATCAGACTTGCGAAAATTATGAAGGTTTCTCAATCATTCCTTAACTTCTAACTCCCATATCTCGCGAACGGATTGAAGTACTCGAGAAATTCCTATTGCATCTGAAAGTAGAAACTCGCCCGATTACAATGGTGTGTGTGCTTTTCCCCTAGGCCATTTCAGTTATTGGTTTCGAGTATCAGACTTGCGAAAATTTTGATGGTTTCTGAATCATTCCTTAACTTCAAACTCCCATATCTCGCGAGCGGATTGATGAACACGAGAAATACCTGTTGCATCTGAAAGTAGACACTCGCCCGATTACAGTGGTGTGTGTGCTTTTCCCCTAGGCCATTCCAGTTATTGGTTTCGAGTTTCAGACCAGCGAAAATTTTGATGGTTTCTCAACCATTCCTTATCTTCACACTCCCATATCTCGCGAACGGATTGACGAACTCGAGAAATTCCTGTTGCATCTGAAAGCAGAAACTCGCCCGATTACAACGGTATGTGCATTTTTGCCCTAGGCAATAGTTGTTATTGGTTTCGAGTATCAGACTTGCGAAAATTTTGATGGTTTCACAACCATTCCTTAACTTCTAACTCCCATATCTCGCGAACGGATTGAAGTACTCGAGAAATTCCTGTTGCATCTGAAAGTAGAAACTCGCCCGATTACAATGGTGTGTGTGCTTTTCCCCTAGGCCATTTCAGTTATTGGTTTCGAGTTTCAGACCAGCGAAAATTTTGATGGTTTCTCAACCATTCCTTATCTTCACACTCCCATATCTCGCGAACGGATTGACGAACTCGAGAAATTCCTGTTGCATCTGAAAGCAGAAACTCGCCCGATTACAATGGTATGTGTATTTTTCCCCTAGGCCATTGTAGTTATTGGTTTCGAGTATCAGACTTGCGAAAATTTTCATGTTTTCTCAACCATTCCTTAACTTCAAACTCCCATATCTCGCGAACGGATTGACGAACTCGAGAAATTCCTGTTGCACCTGAAAGTAGAAACTCGCCCGATTACAATGGTGTGTGTAGTTTTCCCCTAGGCCATTCCAGTTATTGGTTTCAAGTATCAGACTTGCGAAAATTATGATGGTTTCTCAATCATTCCTTAACTTCTAACTCCCATATCTCGCGAATGGATTGACGAACTCGAGAAATTCCTGTTGCATCTGAAAGGAGAAACTCGCCCGATTACAATGGCGTGTGTACTTTTCCCCTAGGCCATTCCACTTATTGGTTTCGAGTATCAGACTTGCGAAAATTTTGATGGTTCCTCAACCATTACTTAACTTCACACTCCCATATCTCGAGAACGGATTGACGAACTCGAGAAGTTCCTGTTGCATCTGAAAGCAGATACTCGCCCGATTACAACGGTATGTGTATTTTTCCCCTAGGCCATTGTAGTTATTGGTTTCGAGTATCAGACTTGCGAAAATTTTGATGGTTTCTCAATCATTCCTTAATTTCTAACTCCCATATCTCGCGAACGGATTGACGAACTCGAGAAATTCCTGTTGCACCTGAAAGTAGAAACTCGCCCGATTACAATGGTGTGTGTACTTTTCCCCTAGGCCATTCCAGTTATTGGTTTCAAGTATCAGACTTGCGAAAATTTTGATGGTGTCACAACCATTCCTTGACTTCAAACTCCCGTATCTCGCGAACGGATTGACGAACTCGAGAAATTCCTGTTGCATCTGAAAGCAGAAACTCGCCCGATTACAATGGTATGTGCATTTTTGCCCTAGGCAATAGTTGTTATTGGTTTCGAGTATCAGACTTGCGAAAATTTTGATGGTTTCACAACCATTCCTTAACTACAAACATCCATATCTCGCGAACGGATTGACGAACTCGAGAAATTCCTGTTGCATCTGAAAGCAGAAAGTCGCCCGATTACAACGGTATGTGTATTTTTGCCCTAGGCAATAGTAGTTATTGGTTTCGTGTATCAGACTTGCGAAAATTATGATGGTTTCTCAATCATTCCTTAACTTCTAACTCCCATATCTCGCGAACGGATTGAAGTACTCGAGAAATTCCTGTTGCATCTGAAAGTAGAAACTCGCCCGATTACAATGGTGTGTGTACTTTTCCCCTAGGCAATTTCAGTTATTGGTTTCGAGTATCGGACTTGCGAAAATTTTGATGGTTTCTGAACCATTCCTTATCTACAAACTCCCATATCTCGTTAACGGATTGACGAACTCGAGAAATTCCTGTTGCATCTGAAAGTAGAAATTCGCCCGATTAGAATGGTATGTGTATTTTTCCCCTAGGCCATTGTAGTTATTGGTTTCGAGTATCAGACTTGCGAAAATTTTGATGGTTTCTCAATCATTCCTTAATTCCTAACTCCCTAATCTCGCGAACGGATTGACGAACTCGAGATATTCCTGTTGCATCTGAAAGTAGAAACTCGCCCGATTACATTGGTGTGTGTACTTTTCCCCTTGGCCATTTCAGTTATTGGTTTCGAGTATCAGCCTTGCGAAAATTTTGATGGTTTCTCAACCATTCCTTAACTTCAAACTCCCATATCTCGCGAACGGTTTGACGAACTCAAGAAATTCCTGTTGCATCAGAAAGCAGAATGTCGCCCGATTACAACGGTGTGTGTATTTTTGCCCTAGGCAATAGTAGTTATTGGTTTCGAGTATCAGACTTGCGCAGATTTTGATGGTTTCTCAACCATTCCTTAACTTCAAAGTCCCATATCTCGCGAGCGGATTGATGAACACGAGAAATACCTGTTGCATCTGAAAGTAGACACTCGCCCGATTACAGTGGTGTGTGTGATTTTCCCCTAGGCCATTCCAGTTATTGGTTTCGAGTATCAGACTTGCGAAAATTTTGATGGTTTCACAACCATTCCTTGACTTCAAACTCCCGTATCTCGCGAACGGATTGTCGAACTCGAGAAATTCCTGTTGCATCTGAAAGCAGAAACTCGCCCGATTACAACGGTGTGGGTACTTTTCCCCTAGGCCATACCAGTTGTTGGTTTCGAGTATCAGACTTGCGAAAATTTTCATGTTTTCTCAACCATTCCTTGACTTCAAACTCCCGTATCTCGCGAACGGATTGACGAACTCGAGAAATTCCTGTTGCATCTGAAAGCAGAAACTCGCCCGATTACAACGGTATGTGCATTTTTGCCCTAGGCAATAGTTGTTATTGGTTTCGAGTATCAGACTTGCGAAAATTTTGATGGTTTCACAACCATTCCTTAACTTCAAACTTCCATATCTCGCGAACGGATTGACGAACTCGAGAAATTCCTGTTGCATCTGAAAGCAGAAAGTCGCCCGATTACAACGGTATGTGTATTTTTGCCCTAGGCAATAGTAGTTATTGGTTTCGAGTATCAGACTTGCGAAAATTATGAAGGTTTCTCAATCATTCCTTAACTTCTAACTCCCATATCTCGCGAGCGGATTGATGAACACGAGAAATACCTGTTGCATCTGAAAGTAGACACTCGCCCGATTACAGTGGTGTGTGTGCTTTTCCCCTAGGCCATTCCAGTTATTGGTTTCGAGTTTCAGACCAGCGAAAATTTTGATGGTTTCTCAACCATTCCTTATCTTCACACTCCCATATCTCGCGAACGGATTGACGAACTCGAGAAATTCCTGTTGCATCTGAAAGCAGAAACTCGCCCGATTACAACGGTATGTGCATTTTTGCCCTAGGCAATAGTTGTTATTGGTTTCGAGTATCAGACTTGCGAAAATTTTGATGGTTTCACAACCATTCCTTAACTTCTAACTCCCATATCTCGCGAACGGATTGAAGTACTCGAGAAATTCCTGTTGCATCTGAAAGTAGAAACTCGCCCGATTACAATGGTGTGTGTGCTTTTCCCCTAGGCCATTTCAGTTATTGGTTTCGAGTTTCAGACCAGCGAAAATTTTGATGGTTTCTCAACCATTCCTTATCTTCACACTCCCATATCTCGCGAACGGATTGACGAACTCGAGAAATTCCTGTTGCATCTGAAAGCAGAAACTCGCCCGATTACAATGGTATGTGTATTTTTCCCCTAGGCCATTGTAGTTATTGGTTTCGAGTATCAGACTTGCGAAAATTTTCATGTTTTCTCAACCATTCCTTAACTTCAAACTCCCATATCTCGCGAACGGATTGACGAACTCGAGAAATTCCTGTTGCACCTGAAAGTAGAAACTCGCCCGATTACAATGGTGTGTGTAGTTTTCCCCTAGGCCATTCCAGTTATTGGTTTCAAGTATCAGACTTGCGAAAATTATGATGGTTTCTCAATCATTCCTTAACTTCTAACTCCCATATCTCGCGAATGGATTGACGAACTCGAGAAATTCCTGTTGCATCTGAAAGGAGAAACTCGCCCGATTACAATGGCGTGTGTACTTTTCCCCTAGGCCATTCCACTTATTGGTTTCGAGTATCAGACTTGCGAAAATTTTGATGGTTCCTCAACCATTACTTAACTTCACACTCCCATATCTCGAGAACGGATTGACGAACTCGAGAAGTTCCTGTTGCATCTGAAAGCAGATACTCGCCCGATTACAACGGTATGTGTATTTTTCCCCTAGGCCATTGTAGTTATTGGTTTCGAGTATCAGACTTGCGAAAATTTTGATGGTTTCTCAATCATTCCTTAATTTCTAACTCCCATATCTCGCGAACGGATTGACGAACTCGAGAAATTCCTGTTGCACCTGAAAGTAGAAACTCGCCCGATTACAATGGTGTGTGTACTTTTCCCCTAGGCCATTCCAGTTATTGGTTTCAAGTATCAGACTTGCGAAAATTTTGATGGTGTCACAACCATTCCTTGACTTCAAACTCCCGTATCTCGCGAACGGATTGACGAACTCGAGAAATTCCTGTTGCATCTGAAAGCAGAAACTCGCCCGATTACAATGGTATGTGCATTTTTGCCCTAGGCAATAGTTGTTATTGGTTTCGAGTATCAGACTTGCGAAAATTTTGATGGTTTCACAACCATTCCTTAACTACAAACATCCATATCTCGCGAACGGATTGACGAACTCGAGAAATTCCTGTTGCATCTGAAAGCAGAAAGTCGCCCGATTACAACGGTATGTGTATTTTTGCCCTAGGCAATAGTAGTTATTGGTTTCGTGTATCAGACTTGCGAAAATTATGATGGTTTCTCAATCATTCCTTAACTTCTAACTCCCATATCTCGCGAACGGATTGAAGTACTCGAGAAATTCCTGTTGCATCTGAAAGTAGAAACTCGCCCGATTACAATGGTGTGTGTACTTTTCCCCTAGGCAATTTCAGTTATTGGTTTCGAGTATCGGACTTGCGAAAATTTTGATGGTTTCTGAACCATTCCTTATCTACAAACTCCCATATCTCGTTAACGGATTGACGAACTCGAGAAATTCCTGTTGCATCTGAAAGTAGAAACTCGTCCGATTACAATGGCGTGTGTACTTTTCCCCTTGGCCATTTCAGTTATTGGTTTCGAGTATCAGACTTGCGAACATTTTGATGGTTTCTCAACCATTCCTTAACTTCAAACTCCCATATCTCGCGAGCGGATTGATGAACACGAGAAATACCTGTTGCATCTGAAAGTAGACACTCGCCTGATTACAATGGTGTGTGTGCTTTTCCCCTAGGCCATTCCAGTTATAGGTTTCGAGTATCAGACCAGCGAAAATTTTGATGGTTTCTCAACCATTCCTTAACTTCAAACCCCCATATCTCGCGAACGGATTGACGAACTCGAGATACTCCTGTTGCATCTGAAAGTAGAAACTCGCCCGATTACAATGGCGTGTGTACTTTTCCACTAGGCCATTCCAGTTATTGGTTTCGAGTATCAGACTTGCGAACATTTTGATGGTTTCTCAACCATTCCTTAACTTCAAACTCCCATATCTCGCGAGCGGATTGATGAACACGAGAAATACCTGTTGCATCTGAAAGTAGACACTCGCCCGATTACAATGGTGTGTGTGCTTTTCCTCTAGGCCATTCCAGTTATTGGTTTCGAGTATCAGACTTGCGAAAATTTTGATGGTTTCTCAACCATTCCTTAACTTCACACTCCCATATCTCGCGAACGGATTGGCGAACTCGAGAAATTCCTGTTGCATCTGAAAGCAGATACTCGCCCGATTACAAGGGTATGTGCATTTTTGCCATAGGCAATAGTTGTTATTGGTTTCGAGTATCAGACTTGCGAAAATTTTGATGGTTTCACAACCATTCCTTAACTTCAAACTTCCATATCTCGCGAACGGATTGACCAACTCGAGAAATTCCTGTTGCATATGAAAGCAGAAATTCGCCCGATTAGAATGGTATGTGTATTTTTCCCCTAGGCCATTGTAGTTATTGGTTTCGAGTATCAGACTTGCGAAAATTTTGATGGTTTCTCAATCATTCCTTAATTCCTAACTCCCTAATCTCGCGAACGGATTGACGAACTCGAGATATTCCTGTTGCATCTGAAAGTAGAAACTCGCCCGATTACATTGGTGTGTGTACTTTTCCCCTTGGCCATTTCAGTTATTGGTTTCGAGTATCAGCCTTGCGAAAATTTTGATGGTTTCTCAACCATTCCTTAACTTCAAACTCCCATATCTCGCGAACGGTTTGACGAACTCAAGAAATTCCTGTTGCATCAGAAAGCAGAATGTCGCCCGATTACAACGGTGTGTGTATTTTTGCCCTAGGCAATAGTAGTTATTGGTTTCGAGTATCAGACTTGCGCAGATTTTGATGGTTTCTCAACCATTCCTTAACTTCAAAGTCCCATATCTCGCGAGCGGATTGATGAACACGAGAAATACCTGTTGCATCTGAAAGTAGACACTCGCCCGATTACAGTGGTGTGTGTGATTTTCCCCTAGGCCATTCCAGTTATTGGTTTCGAGTATCAGACTTGCGAAAATTTTGATGGTTTCACAACCATTCCTTGACTTCAAACTCCCGTATCTCGCGAACGGATTGTCGAACTCGAGAAATTCCTGTTGCATCTGAAAGCAGAAACTCGCCCGATTACAACGGTGTGGGTACTTTTCCCCTAGGCCATACCAGTTGTTGGTTTCGAGTATCAGACTTGCGAAAATTTTCATGTTTTCTCAACCATTCCTTAACTTCAAACTCCCATATCTCGCGAACGGATTGACGAACTCGAGAAATTCCTGTTGCATCTGAAAGCAGAAAGTCGCCCGATTACAACGGTATGTGTATTTTTGCCCAAGGCAATAGTAGTTATTGGTTTCGAGTATCAGACTTGCGAAAATTATGATGGTTTCTCAATCATTCCTTAACTTCTAACTCCCATATCTCGCGAACGGATTGAAGTACTCGAGAAATTCCTGTTGCATCTGAAAGTAGAAACTCGCCCGATTACAATGGTGTGTGTGCTTTTCCCCTAGGCCATTTCAGTTATTGGTTTCGAGTATCAGACTTGCGAAAATTTTGACGGTTTCTGAATCATTCCCTATCTTCAAACTCCCATATCTCGCGAACGGATTGACGAACTCGAGAAATTCCTGTTGCATCTGAAAGTAGAAACTCGCCCGATTACATTGGTGTGTGTTCTTTTCCCCTAGGCCATTTCAGTTATTGGTTTCGAGTATCAGACTTGCGAAAATTTTGATGGTGTCACAACCATTCCTTGACTTCAAACTCCCGTATCTCGCGAACGGATTGACGAACTCGAGAAATTCCTGTTGCATCTGAAAGCAGAAAGTCGCCCGATTACAACGGTATGTGTATTTTTGCCCTAGGCAATAGTAGTTATTGGTTTCGTGTATCAGACTTGCGAAAATTATGATGGTTTCTCAATCATTCCTTAACTTCTAACTCCCATATCTCGCGAACGGATTGAAGTACTCGAGAAATTCCTGTTGCATCTGAAAGTAGAAACTCGCCCGATTACAATGGTGTGTGTACTTTTCCCCTAGGCAATTTCAGTTATTGGTTTCGAGTATCGGACTTGCGAAAATTTTGATGGTGTCACAACCATTCCTTGACTTCAAACTCCCGTATCTCGCGAACGGATTGACGAACTCGAGAAATTCCTGTTGCATCTGAAAGCAGAAAGTCGCCCGATTACAACGGTATGTGTATTTTTGCCCTAGGCAATAGTAGTTATTGGTTTCGAGTATCAGACTTGCGAAAATTATGATGGTTTCTCAATCATTCCTTAACTTCTAACTCCCATATCTCGCGAACGGATTGAAGTACTCGAGAAATTCCTGTTGCATCTGAAAGTAGAAACTCGCCCGATTACAATGGTGTGTGTGCTTTTCCCCTAGGCCATTTCAGTTATTGGTTTCGAGTATCAGACTTGCGAAAATTTTGACGGTTTCTGAATCATTCCCTATCTTCAAACTCCCATATCTCGCGAACGGATTGACGAACTCGAGAAATTCCTGTTGCATCTGAAAGTAGAAACTCGCCCGATTACATTGGTGTGTGTTCTTTTCACCTAGGCCATTTCAGTTATTGGTTTCGAGTATCAGACTTGCGAAAATTTTGATGGTGTCACAACCATTCCTTGACTTCAAACTCCCGTATCTCGCGAACGGATTGACGAACTCGAGAAATTCCTGTTGCATCTGAAAGCAGAAAGTCGCCCGATTACAACGGTATGTGTATTTTTGCCCTAGGCAATAGTAGTTATTGGTTTCGTGTATCAGACTTGCGAAAATTATGATGGTTTCTCAATCATTCCTTAACTTCTAACTCCCATATCTCGCGAACGGATTGAAGTACTCGAGAAATTCCTGTTGCATCTGAAAGTAGAAACTCGCCCGATTACAATGGTGTGTGTACTTTTCCCCTAGGCAATTTCAGTTATTGGTTTCGAGTATCGGACTTGCGAAAATTTTGATGGTTTCTGAACCATTCCTTATCTACAAACTCCCATATCTCGTTAACGGATTGACGAACTCGAGAAATTCCTGTTGCATCTGAAAGTAGAAACTCGTCCGATTACAATGGTGTGTGTACTTTTCCCCTTGGCCATTTCAGTTATTGGTTTCGAGTATCAGACTTGCGAACATTTTGATGGTTTCTCAACCATTCCTTAACTTCAAACTCCCATATCTCGCGAGCGGATTGATGAACACGAGAAATACCTGTTGCATCTGAAAGTAGACACTCGCCTGATTACAATGGTGTGTGTGCTTTTCCCCTAGGCCATTCCAGTTATAGGTTTCGAGTATCAGACCAGCGAAAATTTTGATGGTTTCTCAACCATTCCTTAACTTCAAACCCCCATATCTCGCGAACGGATTGACGAACTCGAGATACTCCTGTTGCATCTGAAAGTAGAAACTCGCCCGATTACAATGGCGTGTGTACTTTTCCACTAGGCCATTCCAGTTATTGGTTTCGAGTATCAGACTTGCGAACATTTTGATGGTTTCTCAACCATTCCTTAACTTCAAACTCCCATATCTCGCGAGCGGATTGATGAACACGAGAAATACCTGTTGCATCTGAAAGTAGACACTCGCCCGATTACAATGGTGTGTGTGGTTTTCCTCTAGGCCATTCCAGTTATTGGTTTCGAGTATCAGACTTGCGAAAATTTTGATGGTTTCTCAACCATTCCTTAACTTCACACTCCCATATCTCGCGAACGGATTGGCGAACTCGAGAAATTCCTGTTGCATCTGAAAGCAGATACTCGCCCGATTACAAGGGTATGTGCATTTTTGCCCTAGGCAATAGTTGTTATTGGTTTCGAGTATCAGACTTGCGAAAATTTTGATGGTTTCACAACCATTCCTTAACTTCAAACTTCCATATCTCGCGAACGGATTGACCAACTCGAGAAATTCCTGTTGCATCTGAAAGCAGAAATTCGCCCGATTAGAATGGTATGTGTATTTTTCCCCTAGGCCATTGTAGTTATTGGTTTCGAGTATCAGACTTGCGAAAATTTTGATGGTTTCTCAATCATTCCTTAATTCCTAACTCCCTAATCTCGCGAACGGATTGACGAACTCGAGATATTCCTGTTGCATCTGAAAGTAGAAACTCGCCCGATTACATTGGTGTGTGTGCTTTTCCCCTAGGCCATTTCAGTTATTGGTTTCGAGTATCAGACTTGCGAAAATTTTGATGGTTTCTGAATCATTCCTTAACTTCAAACTCCCATATCTCGCGAGTGGATTGATGAACACGAGAAATACCTGTTGCATCTGAAAGTAGACCCTCGCCCGATTACAGTGGTGTGTGTGCTTTTCCCCTAGGCCATTCCAGTTATTGGTTTCGAGTATCAGACTTGCGGAAATTTTGATGGTTTCACAACCATTCCTTGACTTCAAACTCCCGTATCTCGCGAACGGATTGACGAACTCGAGAAATTCCTGTAGCATCTGAAAGCAGAAACTCGCCCGATTACAACGGTATGTGCATTTTTGCCCTAGGCAATAGTTGTTATTGGTTTCGAGTATCAGACTTGCGAAAATTTTGATGGTTTCACAACCATTCCTTAACTTCTAACTCCCATATCTCGCGAACGGATTGAAGTACTCGAGAAATTCCTGTTGCATCTGAAAGTAGAAACTCGCCCGATTACAATGGTGTGTGTGCTTTTCCCCTAGGCCATTTCAGTTATTGGTTTCGAGTTTCAGACCAGCGAAAATTTTGATGGTTTCTCAACCATTCCTTATCTTCACACTCCCATATCTCGCGAACGGATTGACGAACTCGAGAAATTCCTGTTGCATCTGAAAGCAGAAACTCGCCCGATTACAATGGTATGTGTATTTTTCCCCTAGGCCATTGTAGTTATTGGTTTCGAGTATCAGACTTGCGAAAATTTTCATGTTTTCTCAACCATTCCTTAACTTCAAACTCCCATATCTCGCGAACGGATTGACGAACTCGAGAAATTCCTGTTGCACCTGAAAGTAGAAACTCGCCCGATTACAATGGTGTGTGTAGTTTTCCCCTAGGCCATTCCAGTTATTGGTTTCAAGTATCAGACTTGCGAAAATTTTGATGGTTTCACAACCATTCCTTGACTTCAAACTCCCGTATCTCGCGAACGGATTGACGAACTCGAGAAATTCCTGTTGCATCTGAAAGCAGAAAGTCGCCCGATTACAACGGTATGTGTATTTTTGCCCAAGGCAATAGTAGTTATTGGTTTCGAGTATCAGACTTGCGAAAATTATGATGGTTTCTCAATCTTTCCTAAACTTCTAACTCCCATATCTCGCGAATGGATTGACGAACTCGAGAAATTCCTGTTGCATCTGAAAGGAGAAACTCGCCCGATTACAATGGCGTGTGTACTTTTCCCCTAGGCCATTCCACTTATTGGTTTCGAGTATCAGACTTGCGAAAATTTTGATGGTTCCTCAACCATTACTTAACTTCACACTCCCATATCTCGAGAACGGATTGACGAACTCGAGAAATTCCTGTTGCATCTGAAAGCAGATACTCGCCCGATTACAACGGTATGTGTATTTTTCCCCTAGGCCATTGTAGTTATTGGTTTCGAGTATCAGACTTGCGAAAATTTTGATGGTTTCTCAATCATTCCTTAATTTCTAACTCCCATATCTCGCGAACGGATTGACGAACTCGAGAAATTCCTGTTGCACCTGAAAGTAGAAACTCGCCCGATTACAATGGTGTGTGTACTTTTCCCCTAGGCCATTCCAGTTATTGGTTTCAAGTATCAGACTTGCGAAAATTTTGATGGTGTCACAACCATTCCTTGACTTCAAACTCCCGTATCTCGCGAACGGATTGACGAACTCGAGAAATTCCTGTTGCATCTGAAAGCAGAAACTCGCCCGATTACAATGGTATGTGCATTTTTGCCCTAGGCAATAGTTGTTATTGGTTTCGAGTATCAGACTTGCGAAAATTTTGATGGTTTCACAACCATTCCTTAACTACAAACATCCATATCTCGCGAACGGATTGACGAACTCGAGAAATTCCTGTTGCATCTGAAAGCAGAAAGTCGCCCGATTACAACGGTATGTGTATTTTTGCCCTAGGCAATAGTAGTTATTGGTTTCGTGTATCAGACTTGCGAAAATTATGATGGTTTCTCAATCATTCCTTAACTTCTAACAACCATATCTCGCGAACGGATTGAAGTACTCGAGAAATTCCTGTTGCATCTGAAAGTAGAAACTCGCCCGATTACAATGGTGTGTGTACTTTTCCCCTAGGCAATTTCAGTTATTGGTTTCGAGTATCGGACTTGCGAAAATTTTGATGGTTTCTGAACCATTCCTTATCTACAAACTCCCATATCTCGTTAACGGATTGACGAACTCGAGAAATTCCTGTTGCATCTGAAAGTAGAAACTCGTCCGATTACAATGGTGTGTGTACTTTTCCCCTTGGCCATTTCAGTTATTGGTTTCGAGTATCAGACTTGCGAACATTTTGATGGTTTCTCAACCATTCCTTAACTTCAAACTCCCATATCTCGCGAGCGGATTGATGAACACGAGAAATACCTGTTGCATCTGAAAGTAGACACTCGCCTGATTACAATGGTGTGTGTGCTTTTCCCCTAGGCCATTCCAGTTATAGGTTTCGAGTATCAGACCAGCGAAAATTTTGATGGTTTCTCAACCATTCCTTAACTTCAAACCCCCATATCTCGCGAACGGATTGACGAACTCGAGATACTCCTGTTGCATCTGAAAGTAGAAACTCGCCCGATTACAATGGCGTGTGTACTTTTCCACTAGGCCATTCCAGTTATTGGTTTCGAGTATCAGACTTGCGAACATTTTGATGGTTTCTCAACCATTCCTTAACTTCAAACTCCCATATCTCGCGAGCGGATTGATGAACACGAGAAATACCTGTTGCATCTGAAAGTAGACACTCGCCCGATTACAATGGTGTGTGTGCTTTTCCTCTAGGCCATTCCAGTTATTGGTTTCGAGTATCAGACTTGCGAAAATTTTGATGGTTTCTCAACCATTCCTTAACTTCACACTCCCATATCTCGCGAACGGATTGGCGAACTCGAGAAATTCCTGTTGCATCTGAAAGCAGATACTCGCCCGATTACAAGGGTATGTGCATTTTTGCCCTAGGCAATAGTTGTTATTGTTTTCGAGTATCAGACTTGCGAAAATTTTGATGGTTTCACAACCATTCCTTAACTTCAAACTTCCATATCTCGCGAACGGATTGACCAACTCGAGAAATTCCTGTTGCATCTGAAAGCAGAAATTCGCCCGATTAGAATGGTATGTGTATTTTTCCCCTAGGCCATTGTAGTTATTGGTTTCGAGTATCAGACTTGCGAAAATTTTGATGGTTTCTCAATCATTCCTTAATTCCTAACTCCCTAATCTCGCGAACGGATTGACGAACTCGAGATATTCCTGTTGCATCTGAAAGTAGAAACTCGCCCGATTACATTGGTGTGTGTACTTTTCCCCTTGGCCATTTCAGTTATTGGTTTCGAGTATCAGCCTTGCGAAAATTTTGATGGTTTCTCAACCATTCCTTAACTTCAAACTCCCATATCTCGCGAACGGTTTGACGAACTCAAGAAATTCCTGTTGCATCAGAAAGCAGAATGTCGCCCGATTACAACGGTGTGTGTATTTTTGCCCTAGGCAATAGTAGTTATTGGTTTCGAGTATCAGACTTGCGCAGATTTTGATGGTTTCTCAACCATTCCTTAACTTCAAAGTCCCATATCTCGCGAGCGGATTGATGAACACGAGAAATACCTGTTGCATCTGAAAGTAGACACTCGCCCGATTACAGTGGTGTGTGTGATTTTCCCCTAGGCCATTCCAGTTATTGGTTTCGAGTATCAGACTTGCGAAAATTTTGATGGTTTCACAACCATTCCTTGACTTCAAACTCCCGTATCTCGCGAACGGATTGTCGAACTCGAGAAATTCCTGTTGCATCTGAAAGCAGAAACTCGCCCGATTACAACGGTGTGGCTACTTTTCCCCTAGGCCATACCAGTTGTTGGTTTCGAGTATCAGACTTGCGAAAATTTTCATGTTTTCTCAACCATTCCTTGACTTCAAACTCCCGTATCTCGCGAACGGATTGACGAACTCGAGAAATTCCTGTTGCATCTGAAAGCAGAAACTCGCCCGATTACAACGGTATGTGCATTTTTGCCCTAGGCAATAGTTGTTATTGGTTTCGAGTATCAGACTTGCGAAAATTTTGATGGTTTCACAACCATTCCTTAACTTCAAACTTCCATATCTCGCGAACGGATTGACGAACTCGAGAAATTCCTGTTGCATCTGAAAGCAGAAAGTCGCCCGATTACAACGGTATGTGTATTTTTGCCCTAGGCAATAGTAGTTATTGGTTTCGAGTATCAGACTTGCGAAAATTATGAAGGTTTCTCAATCATTCCTTAACTTCTAACTCCCATATCTCGCGAACGGATTGAAGTACTCGAGAAATTCCTATTGCATCTGAAAGTAGAAACTCGCCCGATTACAATGGTGTGTGTGCTTTTCCCCTAGGCCATTTCAGTTATTGGTTTCGAGTATCAGACTTGCGAAAATTTTGATGGTTTCTGAATCATTCCTTAACTTCAAACTCCCATATCTCGCGAGCGGATTGATGAACACGAGAAATACCTGTTGCATCTGAAAGTAGACACTCGCCCGATTACAGTGGTGTGTGTGCTTTTCCCCTAGGCCATTCCAGTTATTGGTTTCGAGTTTCAGACCAGCGAAAATTTTGATGGTTTCTCAACCATTCCTTATCTTCACACTCCCATATCTCGCGAACGGATTGACGAACTCGAGAAATTCCTGTTGCATCTGAAAGCAGAAACTCGCCCGATTACAACGGTATGTGCATTTTTGCCCTAGGCAATAGTTGTTATTGGTTTCGAGTATCAGACTTGCGAAAATTTTGATGGTTTCACAACCATTCCTTAACTTCTAACTCCCATATCTCGCGAACGGATTGAAGTACTCGAGAAATTCCTGTTGCATCTGAAAGTAGAAACTCGCCCGATTACAATGGTGTGTGTGCTTTTCCCCTAGGCCATTTCAGTTATTGGTTTCGAGTTTCAGACCAGCGAAAATTTTGATGGTTTCTCAACCATTCCTTATCTTCACACTCCCATATCTCGCGAACGGATTGACGAACTCGAGAAATTCCTGTTGCATCTGAAAGCAGAAACTCGCCCGATTACAATGGTATGTGTATTTTTCCCCTAGGCCATTGTAGTTATTGGTTTCGAGTATCAGACTTGCGAAAATTTTCATGTTTTCTCAACCATTCCTTAACTTCAAACTCCCATATCTCGCGAACGGATTGACGAACTCGAGAAATTCCTGTTGCACCTGAAAGTAGAAACTCGCCCGATTACAATGGTGTGTGTAGTTTTCCCCTAGGCCATTCCAGTTATTGGTTTCAAGTATCAGACTTGCGAAAATTATGATGGTTTCTCAATCATTCCTTAACTTCTAACTCCCATATCTCGCGAATGGATTGACGAACTCGAGAAATTCCTGTTGCATCTGAAAGGAGAAACTCGCCCGATTACAATGGCGTGTGTACTTTTCCCCTAGGCCATTCCACTTATTGGTTTCGAGTATCAGACTTGCGAAAATTTTGATGGTTCCTCAACCATTACTTAACTTCACACTCCCATATCTCGAGAACGGATTGACGAACTCGAGAAGTTCCTGTTGCATCTGAAAGCAGATACTCGCCCGATTACAACGGTATGTGTATTTTTCCCCTAGGCCATTGTAGTTATTGGTTTCGAGTATCAGACTTGCGAAAATTTTGATGGTTTCTCAATCATTCCTTAATTTCTAACTCCCATATCTCGCGAACGGATTGACGAACTCGAGAAATTCCTGTTGCACCTGAAAGTAGAAACTCGCCCGATTACAATGGTGTGTGTACTTTTCCCCTAGGCCATTCCAGTTATTGGTTTCAAGTATCAGACTTGCGAAAATTTTGATGGTGTCACAACCATTCCTTGACTTCAAACTCCCGTATCTCGCGAACGGATTGACGAACTCGAGAAATTCCTGTTGCATCTGAAAGCAGAAACTCGCCCGATTACAATGGTATGTGCATTTTTGCCCTAGGCAATAGTTGTTATTGGTTTCGAGTATCAGACTTGCGAAAATTTTGATGGTTTCACAACCATTCCTTAACTACAAACATCCATATCTCGCGAACGGATTGACGAACTCGAGAAATTCCTGTTGCATCTGAAAGCAGAAAGTCGCCCGATTACAACGGTATGTGTATTTTTGCCCTAGGCAATAGTAGTTATTGGTTTCGTGTATCAGACTTGCGAAAATTATGATGGTTTCTCAATCATTCCTTAACTTCTAACTCCCATATCTCGCGAACGGATTGAAGTACTCGAGAAATTCCTGTTGCATCTGAAAGTAGAAACTCGCCCGATTACAATGGTGTGTGTACTTTTCCCCTAGGCAATTTCAGTTATTGGTTTCGAGTATCGGACTTGCGAAAATTTTGATGGTTTCTGAACCATTCCTTATCTACAAACTCCCATATCTCGTTAACGGATTGACGAACTCGAGAAATTCCTGTTGCATCTGAAAGTAGAAATTCGCCCGATTAGAATGGTATGTGTATTTTTCCCCTAGGCCATTGTAGTTATTGGTTTCGAGTATCAGACTTGCGAAAATTTTGATGGTTTCTCAATCATTCCTTAATTCCTAACTCCCTAATCTCGCGAACGGATTGACGAACTCGAGATATTCCTGTTGCATCTGAAAGTAGAAACTCGCCCGATTACATTGGTGTGTGTACTTTTCCCCTTGGCCATTTCAGTTATTGGTTTCGAGTATCAGCCTTGCGAAAATTTTGATGGTTTCTCAACCATTCCTTAACTTCAAACTCCCATATCTCGCGAACGGTTTGACGAACTCAAGAAATTCCTGTTGCATCAGAAAGCAGAATGTCGCCCGATTACAACGGTGTGTGTATTTTTGCCCTAGGCAATAGTAGTTATTGGTTTCGAGTATCAGACTTGCGCAGATTTTGATGGTTTCTCAACCATTCCTTAACTTCAAAGTCCCATATCTCGCGAGCGGATTGATGAACACGAGAAATACCTGTTGCATCTGAAAGTAGACACTCGCCCGATTACAGTGGTGTGTGTGATTTTCCCCTAGGCCATTCCAGTTATTGGTTTCGAGTATCAGACTTGCGAAAATTTTGATGGTTTCACAACCATTCCTTGACTTCAAACTCCCGTATCTCGCGAACGGATTGTCGAACTCGAGAAATTCCTGTTGCATCTGAAAGCAGAAACTCGCCCGATTACAACGGTGTGGGTACTTTTCCCCTAGGCCATACCAGTTGTTGGTTTCGAGTATCAGACTTGCGAAAATTTTCATGTTTTCTCAACCATTCCTTGACTTCAAACTCCCGTATCTCGCGAACGGATTGACGAACTCGAGAAATTCCTGTTGCATCTGAAAGCAGAAACTCGCCCGATTACAACGGTATGTGCATTTTTGCCCTAGGCAATAGTTGTTATTGGTTTCGAGTATCAGACTTGCGAAAATTTTGATGGTTTCACAACCATTCCTTAACTTCAAACTTCCATATCTCGCGAACGGATTGACGAACTCGAGAAATTCCTGTTGCATCTGAAAGCAGAAAGTCGCCCGATTACAACGGTATGTGTATTTTTGCCCTAGGCAATAGTAGTTATTGGTTTCGAGTATCAGACTTGCGAAAATTATGAAGGTTTCTCAATCATTCCTTAACTTCTAACTCCCATATCTCGCGAGCGGATTGATGAACACGAGAAATACCTGTTGCATCTGAAAGTAGACACTCGCCCGATTACAGTGGTGTGTGTGCTTTTCCCCTAGGCCATTCCAGTTATTGGTTTCGAGTTTCAGACCAGCGAAAATTTTGATGGTTTCTCAACCATTCCTTATCTTCACACTCCCATATCTCGCGAACGGATTGACGAACTCGAGAAATTCCTGTTGCATCTGAAAGCAGAAACTCGCCCGATTACAACGGTATGTGCATTTTTGCCCTAGGCAATAGTTGTTATTGGTTTCGAGTATCAGACTTGCGAAAATTTTGATGGTTTCACAACCATTCCTTAACTTCTAACTCCCATATCTCGCGAACGGATTGAAGTACTCGAGAAATTCCTGTTGCATCTGAAAGTAGAAACTCGCCCGATTACAATGGTGTGTGTGCTTTTCCCCTAGGCCATTTCAGTTATTGGTTTCGAGTTTCAGACCAGCGAAAATTTTGATGGTTTCTCAACCATTCCTTATCTTCACACTCCCATATCTCGCGAACGGATTGACGAACTCGAGAAATTCCTGTTGCATCTGAAAGCAGAAACTCGCCCGATTACAATGGTATGTGTATTTTTCCCCTAGGCCATTGTAGTTATTGGTTTCGAGTATCAGACTTGCGAAAATTTTCATGTTTTCTCAACCATTCCTTAACTTCAAACTCCCATATCTCGCGAACGGATTGACGAACTCGAGAAATTCCTGTTGCACCTGAAAGTAGAAACTCGCCCGATTACAATGGTGTGTGTAGTTTTCCCCTAGGCCATTCCAGTTATTGGTTTCAAGTATCAGACTTGCGAAAATTATGATGGTTTCTCAATCATTCCTTAACTTCTAACTCCCATATCTCGCGAATGGATTGACGAACTCGAGAAATTCCTGTTGCATCTGAAAGGAGAAACTCGCCCGATTACAATGGCGTGTGTACTTTTCCCCTAGGCCATTCCACTTATTGGTTTCGAGTATCAGACTTGCGAAAATTTTGATGGTTCCTCAACCATTACTTAACTTCACACTCCCATATCTCGAGAACGGATTGACGAACTCGAGAAGTTCCTGTTGCATCTGAAAGCAGATACTCGCCCGATTACAACGGTATGTGTATTTTTCCCCTAGGCCATTGTAGTTATTGGTTTCGAGTATCAGACTTGCGAAAATTTTGATGGTTTCTCAATCATTCCTTAATTTCTAACTCCCATATCTCGCGAACGGATTGACGAACTCGAGAAATTCCTGTTGCACCTGAAAGTAGAAACTCGCCCGATTACAATGGTGTGTGTACTTTTCCCCTAGGCCATTCCAGTTATTGGTTTCAAGTATCACACTTGCGAAAATTTTGATGGTGTCACAACCATTCCTTGACTTCAAACTCCCGTATCTCGCGAACGGATTGACGAACTCGAGAAATTCCTGTTGCATCTGAAAGCAGAAACTCGCCCGATTACAATGGTATGTGCATTTTTGCCCTAGGCAATAGTTGTTATTGGTTTCGAGTATCAGACTTGCGAAAATTTTGATGGTTTCACAACCATTCCTTAACTACAAACATCCATATCTCGCGAACGGATTGACGAACTCGAGAAATTCCTGTTGCATCTGAAAGCAGAAAGTCGCCCGATTACAACGGTATGTGTATTTTTGCCCTAGGCAATAGTAGTTATTGGTTTCGTGTATCAGACTTGCGAAAATTATGATGGTTTCTCAATTATTCCTTAACTTCTAACTCCCATATCTCGCGAACGGATTGAAGTACTCGAGAAATTCCTGTTGCATCTGAAAGTAGAAACTCGCCCGATTACAATGGTGTGTGTACTTTTCCCCTAGGCAATTTCAGTTATTGGTTTCGAGTATCGGACTTGCGAAAATTTTGATGGTTTCTGAACCATTCCTTATCTACAAACTCCCATATCTCGTTAACGGATTGACGAACTCGAGAAATTCCTGTTGCATCTGAAAGTAGAAACTCGTCCGATTACAATGGCGTGTGTACTTTTCCCCTTGGCCATTTCAGTTATTGGTTTCGAGTATCAGACTTGCGAACATTTTGATGGTTTCTCAACCATTCCTTAACTTCAAACTCCCATATCTCGCGAGCGGATTGATGAACACGAGAAATACCTGTTGCATCTGAAAGTAGACACTCGCCTGATTACAATGGTGTGTGTGCTTTTCCCCTAGGCCATTCCAGTTATAGGTTTCGAGTATCAGACCAGCGAAAATTTTGATGGTTTCTCAACCATTCCTTAACTTCAAACCCCCATATCTCGCGAACGGATTGACGAACTCGAGATACTCCTGTTGCATCTGAAAGTAGAAACTCGCCCGATTACAATGGCGTGTGTACTTTTCCACTAGGCCATTCCAGTTATTGGTTTCGAGTATCAGACTTGCGAACATTTTGATGGTTTCTCAACCATTCCTTAACTTCAAACTCCCATATCTCGCGAGCGGATTGATGAACACGAGAAATACCTGTTGCATCTGAAAGTAGACACTCGCCCGATTACAATGGTGTGTGTGCTTTTCCTCTAGGCCATTCCAGTTATTGGTTTCGAGTATCAGACTTGCGAAAATTTTGATGGTTTCTCAACCATTCCTTAACTTCACACTCCCATATCTCGCGAACGGATTGGCGAACTCGAGAAATTCCTGTTGCATCTGAAAGCAGATACTCGCCCGATTACAAGGGTATGTGCATTTTTGCCATAGGCAATAGTTGTTATTGGTTTCGAGTATCAGACTTGCGAAAATTTTGATGGTTTCACAACCATTCCTTAACTTCAAACTTCCATATCTCGCGAACGGATTGACCAACTCGAGAAATTCCTGTTGCATCTGAAAGCAGAAATTCGCCCGATTAGAATGGTATGTGTATTTTTCCCCTAGGCCATTGTAGTTATTGGTTTCGAGTATCAGACTTGCGAAAATTTTGATGGTTTCTCAATCATTCCTTAATTCCTAACTCCCTAATCTCGCGAACGGATTGACGAACTCGAGATATTCCTGTTGCATCTGAAAGTAGAAACTCGCCCGATTACATTGGTGTGTGTACTTTTCCCCTTGGCCATTTCAGTTATTGGTTTCGAGTATCAGCCTTGCGAAAATTTTGATGGTTTCTCAACCATTCCTTAACTTCAAACTCCCATATCTCGCGAACGGTTTGACGAACTCAAGAAATTCCTGTTGCATCAGAAAGCAGAATGTCGCCCGATTACAACGGTGTGTGTATTTTTGCCCTAGGCAATAGTAGTTATTGGTTTCGAGTATCAGACTTGCGCAGATTTTGATGGTTTCTCAACCATTCCTTAACTTCAAAGTCCCATATCTCGCGAGCGGATTGATGAACACGAGAAATACCTGTTGCATCTGAAAGTAGACACTCGCCCGATTACAGTGGTGTGTGTGATTTTCCCCTAGGCCATTCCAGTTATTGGTTTCGAGTATCAGACTTGCGAAAATTTTGATGGTTTCACAACCATTCCTTGACTTCAAACTCCCGTATCTCGCGAACGGATTGTCGAACTCGAGAAATTCCTGTTGCATCTGAAAGCAGAAGCTCGCCCGATTACAACGGTGTGGGTACTTTTCCCCTAGGCCATACCAGTTGTTGGTTTCGAGTATCAGACTTGCGAAAATTTTCATGTTTTCTCAACCATTCCTTAACTTCAAACTCCCATATCTCGCGAACGGATTGACGAACTCGAGAAATTCCTGTTGCATCTGAAAGCAGAAAGTCGCCCGATTACAACGGTATGTGTATTTTTGCCCAAGGCAATAGTAGTTATTGGTTTCGAGTATCAGACTTGCGAAAATTATGATGGTTTCTCAATCATTCCTTAACTTCTAACTCCCATATCTCGCGAACGGATTGAAGTACTCGAGAAATTCCTGTTGCATCTGAAAGTAGAAACTCGCCCGATTACAATGGTGTGTGTGCTTTTCCCCTAGGCCATTTCAGTTATTGGTTTCGAGTATCAGACTTGCGAAAATTTTGACGGTTTCTGAATCATTCCCTATCTTCAAACTCCCATATCTCGCGAACGGATTGACGAACTCGAGAAATTCCTGTTGCATCTGAAAGTAGAAACTCGCCCGATTACATTGGTGTGTGTTCTTTTCCCCTAGGCCATTTCAGTTATTGGTTTCGAGTATCAGACTTGCGAAAATTTTGATGGTGTCACAACCATTCCTTGACTTCAAACTCCCGTATCTCGCGAACGGATTGACGAACTCGAGAAATTCCTGTTGCATCTGAAAGCAGAAAGTCGCCCGATTACAACGGTATGTGTATTTTTGCCCTAGGCAATAGTAGTTATTGGTTTCGTGTATCAGACTTGCGAAAATTATGATGGTTTCTCAATCATTCCTTAACTTCTAACTCCCATATCTCGCGAACGGATTGAAGTACTCGAGAAATTCCTGTTGCATCTGAAAGTAGAAACTCGCCCGATTACAATGGTGTGTGTACTTTTCCCCTAGGCAATTTCAGTTATTGGTTTCGAGTATCGGACTTGCGAAAATTTTGATGGTGTCACAACCATTCCTTGACTTCAAACTCCCGTATCTCGCGAACGGATTGACGAACTCGAGAAATTCCTGTTGCATCTGAAAGCAGAAAGTCGCCCGATTACAACGGTATGTGTATTTTTGCCCTAGGCAATAGTAGTTATTGGTTTCGAGTATCAGACTTGCGAAAATTATGATGGTTTCTCAATCATTCCTTAACTTCTAACTCCCATATCTCGCGAACGGATTGAAGTACTCGAGAAATTCCTGTTGCATCTGAAAGTAGAAACTCGCCCGATTACAATGGTGTGTGTGCTTTTCCCCTAGGCCATTTCAGTTATTGGTTTCGAGTATCAGACTTGCGAAAATTTTGACGGTTTCTGAATCATTCCCTATCTTCAAACTCCCATATCTCGCGAACGGATTGACGAACTCGAGAAATTCCTGTTGCATCTGAAAGTAGAAACTCGCCCGATTACATTGGTGTGTGTTCTTTTCACCTAGGCCATTTCAGTTATTGGTTTCGAGTATCAGACTTGCGAAAATTTTGATGGTGTCACAACCATTCCTTGACTTCAAACTCCCGTATCTCGCGAACGGATTGACGAACTCGAGAAATTCCTGTTGCATCTGAAAGCAGAAAGTCGCCCGATTACAACGGTATGTGTATTTTTGCCCTAGGCAATAGTAGTTATTGGTTTCGTGTATCAGACTTGCGAAAATTATGATGGTTTCTCAATCATTCCTTAACTTCTAACTCCCATATCTCGCGAACGGATTGAAGTACTCGAGAAATTCCTGTTGCATCTGAAAGTAGAAACTCGCCCGATTACAATGGTGTGTGTACTTTTCCCCTAGGCAATTTCAGTTATTGGTTTCGAGTATCGGACTTGCGAAAATTTTGATGGTTTCTGAACCATTCCTTATCTACAAACTCCCATATCTCGTTAACGGATTGACGAACTCGAGAAATTCCTGTTGCATCTGAAAGTAGAAACTCGTCCGATTACAATGGTGTGTGTACTTTTCCCCTTGGCCATTTCAGTTATTGGTTTCGAGTATCAGACTTGCGAACATTTTGATGGTTTCTCAACCATTCCTTAACTTCAAACTCCCATATCTCGCGAGCGGATTGATGAACACGAGAAATACCTGTTGCATCTGAAAGTAGACACTCGCCTGATTACAATGGTGTGTGTGCTTTTCCCCTAGGCCATTCCAGTTATAGGTTTCGAGTATCAGACCAGCGAAAATTTTGATGGTTTCTCAACCATTCCTTAACTTCAAACCCCCATATCTCGCGAACGGATTGACGAACTCGAGATACTCCTGTTGCATCTGAAAGTAGAAACTCGCCCGATTACAATGGCGTGTGTACTTTTCCACTAGGCCATTCCAGTTATTGGTTTCGAGTATCAGACTTGCGAACATTTTGATGGTTTCTCAACCATTCCTTAACTTCAAACTCCCATATCTCGCGAGCGGATTGATGAACACGAGAAATACCTGTTGCATCTGAAAGTAGACACTCGCCCGATTACAATGGTGTGTGTGCTTTTCCTCTAGGCCATTCCAGTTATTGGTTTCGAGTATCAGACTTGCGAAAATTTTGATGGTTTCTCAACCATTCCTTAACTTCACACTCCCATATCTCGCGAACGGATTGGCGAACTCGAGAAATTCCTGTTGCATCTGAAAGCAGATACTCGCCCGATTACAAGGGTATGTGCATTTTTGCCCTAGGCAATAGTTGTTATTGGTTTCGAGTATCAGACTTGCGAAAATTTTGATGGTTTCACAACCATTCCTTAACTTCAAACTTCCATATCTCGCGAACGGATTGACCAACTCGAGAAATTCCTGTTGCATCTGAAAGCAGAAATTCGCCCGATTAGAATGGTATGTGTATTTTTCCCCTAGGCCATTGTAGTTATTGGTTTCGAGTATCAGACTTGCGAAAATTTTGATGGTTTCTCAATCATTCCTTAATTCCTAACTCCCTAATCTCGCGAACGGATTGACGAACTCGAGATATTCCTGTTGCATCTGAAAGTAGAAACTCGCCCGATTACATTGGTGTGTGTACTTTTCCCCTTGGCCATTTCAGTTATTGGTTTCGAGTATCAGCCTTGCGAAAATTTTGATGGTTTCTCAACCATTCCTTAACTTCAAACTCCCATATCTCGCGAACGGTTTGACGAACTCAAGAAATTCCTGTTGCATCAGAAAGCAGAATGTCGCCCGATTACAACGGTGTGTGTATTTTTGCCCTAGGCAATAGTAGTTATTGGTTTCGAGTATCAGACTTGCGCAGATTTTGATGGTTTCTCAACCATTCCTTAACTTCAAAGTCCCATACCTCGCGAGCGGATTGATGAACACGAGAAATACCTGTTGCATCTGAAAGTAGACACTCGCCCGATTACAGTGGTGTGTGTGATTTTCCCCTAGGCCATTCCAGTTATTGGTTTCGAGTATCAGACTTGCGAAAATTTTGATGGTTTCACAACCATTCCTTGACTTCAAACTCCCGTATCTCGCGAACGGATTGTCGAACTCGAGAAATTCCTGTTGCATCTGAAAGCAGAAACTCGCCCGATTACAACGGTGTGGGTACTTTTCCCCTAGGCCATACCAGTTGTTGGTTTCGAGTATCAGACTTGCGAAAATTTTCATGTTTTCTCAACCATTCCTTAACTTCAAACTCCCATATCTCGCGAACGGATTGACGAACTCGAGAAATTCCTGTTGCATCTGAAAGCAGAAAGTCGCCCGATTACAACGGTATGTGTATTTTTGCCCAAGGCAATAGTAGTTATTGGTTTCGAGTATCAGACTTGCGAAAATTATGATGGTTTCTCAATCATTCCTTAACTTCTAACTCCCATATCTCGCGAACGGATTGAAGTACTCGAGAAATTCCTGTTGCATCTGAAAGTAGAAACTCGCCCGATTACAATGGTGTGTGTGCTTTTCCCCTAGGCCATTTCAGTTATTGGTTTCGAGTATCAGACTTGCGAAAATTTTGATGGTTTCTGAATCATTCCCTATCTTCAAACTCCCATATCTCGCGAACGGATTGACGAACTCGAGAAATTCCTGTTGCATCTGAAAGTAGAAACTCGCCCGATTACATTGGTGTGTGTTCTTTTCCCCTAGGCCATTTCAGTTATTGGTTTCGAGTATCAGACTTGCGAAAATTTTGATGGTGTCACAACCATTCCTTGACTTCAAACTCCCGTATCTCGCGAACGGATTGACGAACTCGAGAAATTCCTGTTGCATCTGAAAGCAGAAACTCGCCCGATTACAATGGTATGTGTATTTTTGCCCTAGGCCATTGTAGTTATTGGTTTCGAGTATCAGACTTGCGAAAATTATGATGGTTTCTCAATCATTCCTTAACTTCTAACTCCCATATCTCGCGAACGGATTGAAGTACTCGAGAAATTCCTGTTGCATCTGAAAGTAGAAACTCGCCCGATTACAATGGTGTGTGTACTTTTCCCCTAGGCAATTTCAGTTATTGGTTTCGAGTATCAGACTTGCGAAAATTTTGATGGTTTCTGAACCATTCCTTATCTACAAACTCCCATATCTCGTTAACGGATTGACGAACTCGAGAAATTCCTGTTGCATCTGAAAGTAGAAACTCGTCCGATTACAATGGTGTGTGTACTTTTCCCCTTGGCCATTTCAGTTATTGGTTTCGAGTATCAGACTTGCGAACATTTTGATGGTTTCTCAACCATTCCTTAACTTCAAACTCCCATATCTCGCGAGCGGATTGATGAACACGAGAAATACCTGTTGCATCTGAAAGTAGACACTCGCCTGATTACAATGGTGTGTGTGCTTTTCCCCTAGGCCATTCCAGTTATAGGTTTCGAGTATCAGACCAGCGAAAATTTTGATGGTTTCTCAACCATTCCTTAACTTCACACACCCATATCTCGCGAACGGATTGACGAACTCGAGAAATTCCTGTTGCATCTGAAAGCAGATACTCGCCCGATTACAACGGTCTGTGTATTTTTCCCCTAGGCCATTGTAGTTATTGGTTTCGATTATCAGACTTTCGAAAATTTTTATGGTTTCTCAATCATTCCTTAATTTCTAACTCCCATATCTCGCGAACCGATTCACGAACTCGAGAAATTCCTGTTGCATCTGAAAGTTGAAACTCGCCCGATTACAATGGTTTGTGTACTTTTCCCCTAGGCCATTCCAGTTATTGGTTTCGAGTATCAGACTTGCGAAAATTTTGATGGTTTCTCAACCATTCCTTAACTTCACACTCCCATATCTCGCGAACGGATTGACGAACTCGAGAAATTCCTGTTGCATCTGAAAGCAGAAACTCGCCCGATTACAACGGTATGTGCATTTTTGCCCTAGGCAATAGTTGTTATTGGTTTCGAGTATCAGACTTGCGAAAATTTTGATGGTTTCACAACCATTCCTTAACTTCTAACTCCCATATCTCGCGAACGGATTGAAGTACTCGAGAAATTCCTGTTGCATCTGAAAGTAGAAACTCGCCCGATTACAATGGTGTGTGTGCTTTTCCCCTAGGCCATTTCAGTTATTGGTTTCGAGTTTCAGACTTGCGAAAATTTTGATGGTTTCTGAATCATTCCTTATCTTCAAACTCCCATATCTCGCGAACGGATTGACGAACTCGAGAAATTCCTGTTGCATCTGAAAGTAGAAACTCGCCCGATTATAATGGTTTGTGTGCTCTTCACCTAGGCCATTCCAGTTATAGGTTTCGAGTTTCAGACCAGCGAAAATTTTGATGGTATCACAACCATTCCTTGACTTCAAACTCCCGTATCTCGCGAACGGATTGACGAACTCGAGAAATTCCTGTTGCATCTGAAAGCAGAAACTCGCCCGATTACAACGGTATGTGTATTTTTGCCCTAGGCAATAGTTGTTATTGGTTTCGAGTATCAGACTTGCGAAAATTTTGATGGTTTCACAACCATTCCTTAACTTCAAACTTCCATATCTCGCGAACGGATTGACGAACTCGAGAAATTCCTGTTGCATCTGAAAGCAGAAAGTCGCCCGATTACAACGGTATGTGTATTTTTGCCCTAGGCAATAGTAGTTATTGGTTTCGAGTATCAGACTTGCGAAAATTATGATGGTTTATCAATCATTCCTTAACTTCTAACTCCCATATCTCGCGAACGGATTGACGAACTCGAGAAATTCCTGTTGCATCTGAAAGCAGATACTCGCCCGATTACAACGGTCTGTGTATTTTTCCCCTAGGCCATTGTAGTTATTTGTTTCGAGTATCAGACTTGCGAAAATTTTTATGGTTTCTCAATCAGTCCTTAATTTCTAACTCCCATATCTCGCGAACGGATTCACGATCTCGGGAAATTCCTGTTGCATCTGAAAGTAGAAACTCGCCCGATTACAATGGTTTGTGTACTTTTCCCCTAGGTCATTCCAGTTATTGGTTTCGAGTATCAGACTTGCGAAAATTTTGATGGTTTCTCAACCATTCCTTAACTTCACACTCCCATATCTCGCGAACGGATTGACGAACTCGAGAAATTCCTGTTGCATCTGAAAGCAGATACTCGCCCGATTACAACGGTATGTGCATTTTTGCCCTAGGCAATAGTTGTTATTGGTTTCGAGTAACAGACTTGCGAAAATTTTGATGGTTTCACAACCATTCCTTAACTTCAAACTTCCATATCTCGCGAACGGATTGACGAACTCGAGAAATTCCTGTTGCATCTGAAAGCAGAAATTCGCCCGATTAGAATGGTATGTGTATTTTTCCCCTAGGCCATTGTAGTTATTGGTTTCGAGTATCAGACTTGCGAAAATTTTGATGGTTTCTCAATCATTCCTTAATTTCTAACTCCCATATCTCGCGAACGGATTAAAGTACTCGAGAAATTCCTGTTGCATCTGAAAGTAGAAACTCGCCCGATTACAATGGTGTGTGTACTTTTCCCCTAGGCAATTTCAGTTATTGGTTTCGAGTATCAGACTTGCGAAAATTTTGATGGTTTCTGAACCATTCCTTATCTACAAACTCCCGTATCTCGCGAACGGATTGACGAACTCGAGAAATTCCTGTTGCATCTGAAAGCAGAAACTCGCCCGATTACAACGGTATGTGCATTTTTGCCCTAGGCAATAGTTGTTATTGGTTTCGAGTATCAGACTTGCGAAAATTTTGATGGTTTCACAACCATTCCTTAACTACAAACATCCATATCTCGCGAACGGATTGACGAACTCGAGAAATTCCTGTTGCATCTGAAAGCAGAAAGTCGCCCGATTACAATGGTATGTGTATTTTTGCCCTAGGCCATTGTAGTTATTGGTTTCGAGTATCAGACTTGCGAAAATTATGATGGTTTCTCAATCATTCCTTAACTTCTAACTCCCATATCTCGCGAACGGATTGAAGTACTCGAGAAATTCCTGTTGCATCTGAAAGTAGAAACTCGCCCGATTACAATGGTGTGTGTACTTTTCCCCTAGGCAATAGTAGTTATTGGTTTCGAGTATCAGACTTGCGAAGATTTTGATGGTTTCTCAACCATTCCTTAACTTCAAACTCCCATATCTCGCGAGCGGATTGATGAACACGAGAAATACCTGTTGCATCTGAAAGTAGACACTCGCCCGATTACAGTGGTGTGTGTGCTTTTCCCCTAGGCCATTCCAGTTATTGGTTTCGAGTATCAGACTTGCGAAAATTTTGATGGTTTCACAACCATTCCTTGACTTCAAACGCCCGTATCTCGCGAACGGATTGACGAACTCGAGAAATTCCTGTTGCATCTGAAAGCAGAAACTCGCCCGATTACAACGGTGTGGGTACTTTTCCCCTAGGCCATACCAGTTGTTGGTTTCGAGTATCAGACTTGCGAAAATTTTCATGTTTTCTGAACCATTCCTTATCTACAAACTCCCATATCTCGTTAACGGATTGACGAACTCGAGAAATTCCTGTTGCATCTGAAAGCAGAAACTCGCCCGATTACAATGGTATGTGTATTTTTGCCCTAGGCCATTGTAGTTATTGGTTTCGAGTATCAGACTTGCGAAAATTATGATGGTTTCTCAATCATTCCTTAACTTCTAACTCCCATATCTCGCGAATGGATTGACGAACTCGAGAAATTCCTGTTGCATCTGAAAGGAGAAACTCGCCCGATTAAAATGGCGTGTGTACTTTTCCCCTATGCCATTCCACTTATTGGTTTCGAGTATCAGACTTGCGAAAATTTTGATTTTTCCTCAACCATTACTTAACTTCACACTCCCATATCTCGAGAACGGATTGACGAACTCGAGAAATTCCTGTTGCATCTGAAAGCAGATACTCGCCCGATTACAACGGTATGTGTATTTTTCCCCTAGGCCATTGTAGTTATTGGTTTCGAGTATCAGACTTGCGAAAATTTTGATGGTTTCTCAATCATTCCTTAATTTCTAACTCCCATATCTCGCGAACGGATTGACGAACTCGAGAAATTCCTGTTGCACCTGAAAGTAGAAACTCGCCCGATTACAATGGTGTGTGTACTTTTCCCCTAGGCCATTCCAGTTATTGGTTTCAAGTATCAGACTTGCGAAAATTTTGATGGTGTCACAACCATTCCTTGACTTCAAACTCCCGTATCTCGCGAACGGATTGACGAACTCGAGAAATTCCTGTTGCATCTGAAAGCAGAAACTCGCCCGATTACAACGTATGTGCATTTTTGCCCTAGGCAATAGTTGTTATTGGTTTCGAGTATCAGACTTGCGAAAATTTTGATGGTTTCACAACCATTCCTTAACTACAAACATCCATATCTCGCGAACGGATTGACGAACTCGAGAAATTCCTGTTGCATCTGAAAGCAGAAAGTCGCCCGATTACAACGGTATGTGTATTTTTGCCCTAGGCAATAGTAGTTATTGGTTTCGAGTATCAGACTTGCGAAAATTATGATGGTTTCTCAATCATTCCTTAACTTCTAACTCCCATATCTCGCGAACGGATTGAAGTACTCGAGAAATTCCTGTTGCATCTGAAAGTAGAAACACGTCCGATTACAATGGTGTGTGTACTTTTCCCCTTGGCCATTTCAGTTATTGGTTTCGAGTATCAGACTTGCGATCATTTTGATGGTTTCTCAACCATTCCTTAACTTCAAACTCCCATATCTCGCGAGCGGATTGATGAACACGAGAAATACCTGTTGCATCTGAAAGTAGACACTCGCCTGATTACAATGGTGTGTGTGCTTTTCCCCTAGGCCATTCCAGTTATAGGTTTCGAGTATCAGACCAGCGAAAATTTTGATGGTTTCTCAACCATTCCTTAACTTCAAACCCCCATATCTCGCGAACGGATAGACGAACTCGAGATACTCCTGTTGCATCTGAAAGTAGAAACTCGCCCGATTACAATGGTGTGTGTACTTTTCCACTAGGCCATTCCAGTTATTGGTTTCGAGTATCAGACTTGCGAACATTTTGATGGTTTCTCAACCATTCCTTAACTTCAAACTCCCATATCTCGCGAGCGGATTGATGAACACGAGAAATACCTGTTGCATCTGAAAGTAGACACTCGCCCGATTACAATGGTGTGTGTGCTTTTCCTCTAGGCCATTCCAGTTATTGGTTTCGAGTATCAGACTTGCGAAAATTTTGATGGTTTCTCAACCATTCCTTAACTTCACACTCCCATATCTCGCGAACGGATTGACGAACTCGAGAAATTCCTGTTGCATCTGAAAGCAGATACTCGCCCGATTACAACGGTATGTGCATTTTTGCCCTAGGCAATAGTTGTTATTGGTTTCGAGTATCAGACTTGCGAAAATTTTGATGGTTTCACAACCATTCCTTAACTACAAACTTCCATATCTCGCGAACGGATTGACGAACTCGAGAAATTCCTGTTGCATCTGAAAGCAGAAATTCGCCCGATTAAAATGGTATGTGTATTTTTCCCCTAGGGCATTGTAGTTATTGGTTTCGAGTATCAGACTTGCGAAAATTTTGATGGTTTCTCAATCATTCCTTAATTCCTAACTCCCTAATCTCGCGAACGGATTGACGAACTCGAGATATTCCTGTTGCATCTGAAAGTAGAAACTCGCCCGATTACATTGGTGTGTGTACTTTTCCCCTTGGCCATTTCAGTTATTGGTTTCGAGTATCAGCCTTGCGAAAATTTTGATGGTTTCTCAACCATTCCTTAACTTCAAACTCCCATATCTCGCGAACGGTTTGACGAACTCAAGAAATTCCTGTTGCATCAGAAAGCAGAATGTCGCCCGATTACAACGGTATGTGTATTTTTGCCCTAGGCAATAGTAGTTATTGGTTTCGAGTATCAGACTTGCGCAGATTTTGATGGTTTCTCAACCATTCCTTAACTTCAAAGTCCCATATCTCGCGAGCGGATTGATGAACACGAGAAATACCTGTTGCATCTGAAAGTAGACACTCGCCCGATTACAGTGGTGTGTGTGATTTTCCCCTAGGCCATTCCAGTTATTGGTTTCGAGTATCAGACTTGCGAAAATTTTGATGGTTTCACAACCATTCCTTGACTTCAAACTCCCGTATCTCGCGAACGGATTGTCGAACTCGAGAAATTCCTGTTGCATCTGAAAGCAGAAACTCGCCCGATTACAACGGTGTGGGTACTTTTCCCCTAGGCCATACCAGTTGTTGGTTTCGAGTATCAGACTTGCGAAAATTTTCATGTTTTCTCAACCATTCCTTAACTTCAAACTCCCATATCTCGCGAACGGATTGACGAACTCGAGAAATTCCTGTTGCACCTGAAAGTAGAAACTCGCCCGATTACAATGGTGTGTGTAGTTTTCGCCTAGGCCATTCCAGTTATTGGTTTCAAGTATCAGACTTGCGAAAATTTTGATGGTTTCACAACCATTCCTTGACTTCAAACTCCCGTATCTCGCGAACGGATTGACGAACTCGAGAAATTCCTGTTGCATCTGAAAGCAGAAACTCGCCCGATTACAACGGTATGTGCATTTTTGCCCTAGGCAGTAGTTGTTATTGGTTTCGAGTATCAGACTTGCGAAAATTTTGATGGTTTCACAACCATTCCTTAACTTCAAACTTCCATATCTCGCGAACGGATTGACGAACTCGAGAAATTCCTGTTGGATCTGAAAGGAGAAACTCGCCCGATTACAATGGCGTGTGTACTTTTCCACTAGGCCATTCCACTTATTGGTTTCGAGTATCAGACTTGCGAAAATTTTGATGGTTCCTCAACCATTACTTAACTTCACACTCCCATATCTCGAGAACGGATTGACGAACTCGAGAAATTCCTGTTGCATCTGAAAGCAGATACTCGCCCGATTACAACGGTATGTGTGTTTTTCCCCTAGGCCATTGTAGTTATTGGTTTCGCGTATCAGACTTGCGAAAATTTTGATGGTTTCTCAAGCATTCCTTAATTTCTAACTCCCATATCTCGCGAACGGATTGACGAACTCGAGAAATCCCTGTTGCACCTGAAAGTAGAAACTCGCCCGATTACTATGGTGTGTGTACTTTTCCCCTAGGCCATTGCAGTTATTGGTTTCAAGTATCAGACTTGCGAAAATTTTGATGGTGTCACAACCATTCCTTGACTTCAAACTCCCGTATCTCGCGAACGGATTGACGAACTCGAGAAATTCCTGTTGCATCTGAAAGCAGAAACTCGCCCGATTACAACGGTATGTGCATTTTTGCCCTAGGCAATAGTTGTTATTGGTTTCGAGTATCAGACTTGCGAAAATTTTGATGGTTTCACAACCATTCCTTAACTTCAAACTTCCATATCTCGCGAACGGATTGACGAACTCGAGAAATTCCTGTTGCATCTGAAAGCAGAAAGTCGCCCGATTACAACGGTATGTGTATTTTTGCCCTAGGCAATAGTAGTTATTGGTTTCGAGTATCAGACTTGCGAAAATTATGATGGTTTCTCAATCATTCCTTAACTTCTAACTCCCATATCTCGCGAACGGATAGAAGTACTCGAGAAATTCCTGTTGCATCTGAAAGTAGAAACTCGCCCGATTACAATGGTGTGTGTACTTTTCCCCTAGGCAATTTCAGTTATTGGTTTCGAGTATCAGACTTGCGAAAATTTTGATGGTTTCTGAACCATTCCTTATCTACAAACTCCCATATCTCGTTAACGGATTGACGAACTCGAGAAATTCCTGTTGCATCTGAAAGTAGAAACTCGTCCGATTACAATGGTGTGTGTACTTTTCCCCTTGGCCATTTCAGTTATTGGTTTCGAGTATCAGACTTGCGAACATTTTGATGGTTTCTCAACCATTCCTTAACTTCAAACTCCCATATCTCGCGAGCGGATTGATGAACACGAGAAATACCTGTTGCATCTGAAAGTAGACACTCGCCTGATTACAATGGTGTGTGTGCTTTTCCCCTAGGCCATTCCAGTTATAGGTTTCGAGTATCAGACCAGCGAAAATTTTGATGGTTTCTCAACCATTCCTTAACTTCACACACCCATATCTCGCGAACGGATTGACGAACTCGAGAAATTCCTGTTGCATCTGAAAGCAGATACTCGCCCGATTACAACGGTCTGTGTATTTTTCCCCTAGGCCATTGTAGTTATTGGTTTCGATTATCAGACTTTCGAAAATTTTTATGGTTTCTCAATCATTCCTTAATTTCTAACTCCCATATCTCGCGAACCGATTCACGAACTCGAGAAATTCCTGTTGCATCTGAAAGTAGAAACTCGCCCGATTACAATGGTTTGTGTACTTTTCCCCTAGGCCATTCCAGTTATTGGTTTCGAGTATCAGACGTGCGAAAATTTTGATGGTTTCTCAACCATTCCTTAACTTCACACTCCCATATCTCGCGAACGGATTGACGAACTCGAGAAATTCCTGTTGCATCTGAAAGCAGAAACTCGCCCGATTACAACAGTATGTGCATTTTTGCCCTAGGCAATAGTTGTTATTGGTTTCGAGTATCAGACTTGCGAAAATTTTGATGGTTTCACAACCATTCCTTAACTTCAAACTTCCATATCTCGCGAACGGATTGACGAACTCGAGAAATTCCTGTTGCATCTGAAAGCAGAAACTCGCCCCATTACAATGGTGTGTGTTCTTTTCCCCTAGGCCATTCCAGTTATTGGTTTCGAGTATCAGAATTGCGAAAATTTTGATGGTTTCTCAACCGTTCCTTAACTTCTAAATCCCATATCTCGCGAAGGGATTGACGAACTCGAGAAATTCCTGTTGCATCTGAATGTAGAAGCTCGCCCGATTACAATGGTATGTGTATTTTTGCCCTAGGCCATAGCAGTTATTGGTTTCGAGTATCAGACTTGCATAATTTTGATGGTTTCTCAACCATTCCTTAACTTCAAACTCCCATATCTCGCGAACAGATTGACGAACTCGAGATATTCCTGTTGCAACTGAAAGTAGAAACTCGCCCGATTACAATGGTGTGTTTACATTTCCCCTAGGCCATTCCAGTTATTGGTTTCGAGTATCAAACTTGCGAAAATTTTGAAGGTTTCTCAACCATTCCTTAACTTCAAACTCCCATATCTCGCGAATGGATTGACGAACTCGAGAAATTACAGTTGCATCTGTAGGTAGAAACTCGCCCGATTACAAAGGTGTGTGTTCTTTTCCCCTAGGCCATTCCAGTTATTGGTTTCGAGTATCAGAATTGCGAAAATTTTGATGGTTTCTCAACCATTCCTTAACTTCAAACTCCCATATCTCGCGAGCGGATTGATGAACACGAGAAATACCTGTTGCATCTGAAAGTAGACACTCGCCCGATTACAATGGTGTGTGTTCTTTTCCCCTAGGCCATTCCAGTTATTGGTTTCGAGTATCAGAATTGCGAAAATTTTGATGGTTTCTCAACCGTTCCTTAACTTCTAAATCCCACATCTCGCGAACGGATTGACGAACTCGAGAAATTCCTGTTGCATCTGAAAGTAGAAGCTCGCCCGATTACAATGGTATGTGTATTTTTCCCTTGGGAAATTCCAGTTATTGGTTTCGAGAATCAGACTTATGACAATTTTGATGGTTTCTCAACCATTCCTTAACTTCAAACTCCCATATCTCGCGAATGGATTGACGAACTCGAGAAATTCCTGTTGCATCTGAATGTAGAAGCTCGCCCGATTACAATGGTATGTGTATTTTTGCCCTAGGCCATAGTAGTTATTGGTTTCGAGTATCAGACTTGCATAATTTTGATGATTTCTCAACCATTCCTTAACTTCAAACTCCCATATCTCGCGAATGGATTGACGCACTCGAGAAATTCCTGTTGCATCTGAAAGTAGAAACTCGCCCCATTACAATGGTGTGTGTACGTTTCCCCTCGGCCATTGTAGTTATTGGTTTCGAGTATCAGACTTGCGAAAATTTTTATGGTTTCTCAACCATTCCTTAAATTCAAACTCCCATATCTCGCGAACGGATTGACGAACTCGAGATATTTCTGTTGCATCTGAAAGTAGAAGCTCGCCCGATTACAATGGTATGTGTATTTTTGCCCTAGGCCATAGTAGTTATTGGTTTCGAGTATCAGACTTGCATAATTTTGATGGTTTCTCAACCATTCCTTAACTTCAAACTCCCATATCTCGCGAATGGATTGACGAACTCGAGAAATTCCTGTTGCATCTGAAAGTGGAAACTCGCCCCATTACAATGGTGTGTGTACCTTTCCCCTCGGCCATTGTAGTTATTGGTTTCGAGTATCAGACTTGCGAAAATTTTTATGGTTTCTCAACCATTCCTTAAATTCAAACTCCCATATCTCGCGAACGGATTGACGAACTCGAGATATTTCTGCTGCATCTGAAAGTAGAAACTCGCCCGATTACAATGGTGTGTTTACATTTTCCCTAGGCCATTACAGTTATTGGTTTCGAGTATCAAACTTGCGAAAATTTTGATGGTTTCTCAACCATTCCCTAACTTCAAACTCCCATATCTCGCGAATGGATTGACGAACTCGAGAAATTCCAGTTGCATCTGAAAGTAGAAACTCGCCCGATTACAAAGGTGTGTGTTCTTTTCCCCTAGGCCATTCCAGTTATTGGTTTCGAGTTTCAGAATTGCGAAAATTTTGATGGTTTCTCAACCGTTCCTTAACTTCTAAATCCCATATCTCGCGAAGGGATTGACGAACTCGAGAAATTCCTGTTGCATCTGAATGTAGAAGCTCGCCCGATTACAATGGTATGTGTATTTTTGCCCTAGGCCATAGTAGTTATTGGTTTCGAGTATCAGACTTGCATAATTTTGATGGTTTCTCAACCATTCCTTAACTTCAAACTCCCATACCTCGCGAATGGATTGACGAACTCGAGAAATTCCTGTTGCATCTGAAAGTAGAAACTCGCCCCATTACAATGGTGTGTGTACGTTTCCCCTCGGCCATTGTAGTTATTGGTTTCGAGTATCAGACTTGCGAAAATTTTTATGGTTTCTCAACCATTCCTTAAATTCAAACTCCCATATCTCGCGAACGGATTGACGAACTCGAGATATTTCTGTTGCATCTGAAAGTAGAAACTCGCCCGATTACAATGGTGTGTTTACATTTTCCCTAGGCCATTACAGTTATTGGTTTCGAGTATCAAACTTGCGAAAATTTTGATGGTTTCTCAACCATTCCCTAACTTCAAACTCCCATATCTCGCGAATGGATTGACGAACTCGAGAAATTCCAGTTGCATCTGAAAGTAGAAACTCGCCCGATTACAAAGGTGTGTGCTCTTTTCCCCTAGGCCATTCCAGTTATTGGTTTCGAGTTTCAGAATTGCGAAAATTTTGATGGTTTCTCAACCGTTCCTTAACTTCTAACTCCCATATCTCGCGAACGGATTGACGAACTCGAGGAATTCCTGTTGCATCTGAAAGTAGAAACTCGCCCGATTACAAAGGTGTGTGTTCTTTTCCCCTAGGCCATTACAGTTATTGGTTTCGAGTATCAAACTTGCGAAAATTTTGATGGTTTCTCAACCATTCCCTAACTTCAAACTCCCATATCTCGCGAATGGATTGACGAACTCGAGAAATTCCAGTTGCATCTGAAAGTAGAAACTCGCCCGATTACAAAGGTGTGTGCTCTTTTCCCCTAGGCCATTCCAGTTATTGGTTTCGAGTTTCAGAATTGCGAAAATTTTGATGGTTTCTCAACCACTCCTTAACTTCACACTCCCATATCTCGCGAACGGATTGACGAACTCGAGAAGTTCCTGTTGCATCTGAAAGCAGATACTCGTCCGATTACAACGGTATGTGCATCTTTCCCACAGGTCTTTGTAGTTATTGGTTTCGAGTATCAGAATTGCGAAGATTTGGATGCTTTCTCAACCAATCCTTAACTTCAAACTCCCACATCTCGCGAACGGATTGACGAACTCGAGAAATTCCTGTTGCATCTGAAAGTGGAAACTCGCCCCATTACAATGGTGTGTGTATTTTTCCCCTAGGCCATTGTAGTTATTGGTTTCGAGTATCAGACTTGCGAAAATTTTGATGGTTTCTCAATCATTCCTTAATTTCTAACTCCCATATCTCGCGAACGGATTGACGAACTCGAGAAATTCCTGTTGCACCTGAAAGTAGAAACTTGCCCGATTACAATGGTGTGTGTACTTTTCCCCTAGGCCATTCCAGTTATTGGTTTCAAGTATCAGACTTGCGAAAATTTTGATGGTGTCACAACCATTCCTTGACTTCAAACTCCCGTATCTCGCGAACGGATTGACGAACTCGAGAAATTCCTGTTGCATCTGAAAGCAGAAACTCGCCCGATTACAACGGTATGTGCATTTTTGCCCTAGGCAATAGTTGTTATTGGTTTCGAGTATCAGACTTGCGAAAATTTTGATGGTTTCACAACCATTCCTTAACTACAAACATCTATATCTCGCGAACGGATTGAGGAACTCGAGAAATTCCTGTTGCATCTGAAAGCAGAAAGTCGCCCGATTACAACGGTATGTGTATTTTTGCCCTAGGCAATAGTAGTTATTGGTTTCGAGTATCAGACTTGCGAAAATTATGATGGTTTCTCAATCATTCCTTAACTTCTAACTCCCATATCTCGCGAACGGATTGAAGTACTCGAGAAATTCCTGTTGCATCTGAAAGTAGAAACTCGCCCGATTACAATGGTGTGTCTACTTTTCCCCTAGGCAATTTCAGTTATTGGTTTCGAGTATCAGACTTGCGAAAATTTTGATGGTTTCTGAACCATTCCTTATCTACAAACTCCCATATCTCGTTAACGGATTGACGAACTCGAGAAATTCCTGTTGCATCTGAAAGTAGAAACTCGTCCGATTACAATGGTGTGTGTACTTTTCCCCTTGGCCATTTCAGTTATTGGTTTCGAGTATCAGACTTGCGAACATTTTGATGGTTTCTCAACCATTACTTAACTTCAAACTCCCATATCTCGCGAGCGGATTGATGAACACGAGAAATACCTGTTGCATCTGAAAGTAGACACTCGCCTGATTACAATGGTGTGTGTGCTTTTCCCCTAGGCCATTCCAGTTATAGGTTTCGAGTATCAGACCAGCGAAAATTTTGATGGTTTCTCAACCATTCCTTAACTTCAAACCCCCATATCTCGCGAACGGATTGACGAACTCGAGATACTCCTGTTGCATCTGAAAGTAGAAACTCGCCCGATTACAATGGTGTGTGTACTTTTCCACTAGGCCATTCCAGTTATTGGTTTCGAGTATCAGACTTGCGAAAATTTTGATGGTTTCTGAACCATTCCTTATCTACAAACTCCCATATCTCGTTAACGGATTGACGAACTCGAGAAATACCTGTTGCATCTGAAAGTAGACACTCGCCCGATTACAATGGTGTGTGTGCTTTTCCTCTAGGCCATTCCAGTTATTGGTTTCGAGTATCAGACTTGCGAAAATTTTGATGGTTTCTCAACCATTCCTTAACTTCACACTCCCATATCTCGCGAACGGATGGACGAACTCGAGAAATTCCTGTTGCATCTGAAAGCAGATACTCGCCCGATTACAACGGTATGTGCATTTTTGCCCTAGGCAATAGTTGTTATTGGTTTCGAGTATCAGACTTGCGAAAATTTTGATGGTTTCACAACCATTCCTTAACTTCAAACTTCCATATCTCGCGAACGGATTGACGAACTCGAGAAATTCCTGTTGCATCTGAAAGCAGAAATTCGCCCGATTAAAATGGTATGTGTATTTTTCCCCTAGGGCATTGTAGTTATTGGTTTCGAGTATCAGCCTTGCGAAAATTTTGATGGTTTCTCAACCATTCCTTAACTTCAAACTCCCATATCTCGCGAACGGTTTGACGAACTCAAGAAATTCCTGTTGCATCAGAAAGCAGAATGTCGCCCGATTACAACGGTATGTGTATTTTTGCCCTAGGCAATAGTAGTTATTGGTTTCGAGTATCAGACTTGCGCAGATTTTGATGGTTTCTCAACCATTCCTTAACTTCAAAGTCCCATATCTCGCGAGCGGATTGATGAACACGAGAAATACCTGTTGCATCTGAAAGTAGACACTCGCCCGATTACAGTGGTGTGTGTGATTTTCCCCTAGGCCATTCCAGTTATTGGTTTCGAGTATCAGACTTGCGAAAATTTTGATGGTTTCACAACCATTCCTTGACTTCAAACTCCCGTATCTCGCGAACGGATTGTCGAACTCGAGAAATTCCTGTTGCATCTGAAAGCAGAAACTCGCCCGATTACAACGGTGTGGGTACTTTTCCCCTAGGCCATACCAGTTGTTGGTTTCGAGTATCAGACTTGCGAAAATTTTCATGTTTTCTCAACCATTCCTTAACTTCAAACTCCCATATCTCGCGAACGGATTGACGAACTCGAGAAATTCCTGTTGCACCTGAAAGTAGAAACTCGCCCGATTACAATGGTGTGTGTAGTTTTCCCCTAGGCCATTCCAGTTATTGGTTTCAAGTATCAGACTTGCGAAAATTTTGATGGTTTCACAACCATTCCTTGACTTCAAACTCCCGTATCTCGCGAACGGATTGACGAACTCGAGAAATTCCTGTTGCATCTGAAAGCAGAAACTCGCCCGATTACAACGGTATGTGCATTTTTGCCCTAGGCAATAGTTGTTATTGGTTTCGAGTATCAGACTTGCGAAAATTTTGATGGTTTCACAACCATTCCTTAACTTCAAACTTCCATATCTCGCGAACGGATTGACGAACTCGAGATATTCCTGTTGCAACTGAAAGTAGAAACTCGCCCGATTACAATGGTGTGTTTACATTTCCCCTAGGCCATTCCAGTTATTGGTTTCGAGTATCAAACTTGCGAAAATTTTGATGGTTTCTCAACCATTCCTTAACTTCAAACTCCCATATCTCGCGAATGGATTGACGAACTCGAGAAATTACAGTTGCATCTGAAGGTAGAAACTCGCCCGATTACAAAGGTGTGTGTTCTTTTCCCCTAGGCCATTCCAGTTATTGGTTTCGAGTATCAGAATTGCGAAAATTTTGATGGTTTCTCAACCATTCCTTAACTTCAAACTCCCATATCTCGCGAGCGGATTGATGAACACGAGAAATACCTGTTGCATCTGAAAGTAGACACTCGCCCGATTACAATGGTGTGTGTTCTTTTCCCCTAGGCCATTCCAGTTATTGGTTTCGAGTATCAGAATTGCGAAAATTTTGATGGTTTCTCAACCGTTCCTTAACTTCTAAATCCCACATCTCGCGAACGGATTGACGAACTCGAGAAATTCCTGTTGCATCTGAAAGTAGAAGCTCGCCCGATTACAATGGTATGTGTATTTTTCCCTTGGGAAATTCCAGTTATTGGTTTCGAGAATCAGACTTATGACAATTTTGATGGTTTCTCAACCATTCCTTAACTTCAAACTCCCATATCTCGCGAATGGATTGACGAACTCGAGAAATTCCTGTTGCATCTGAATGTAGAAGCTCGCCCGATTACAATGGTATGTGTATTTTTGCCCTAGGCCATAGTAGTTATTGGTTTCGAGTATCAGACTTGCATAATTTTGATGATTTCTCAACCATTCCTTAACTTCAAACTCCCATATCTCGCGAATGGATTGACGAACTCGAGAAATTCCTGTTGCATCTGAAAGTAGAAACTCGCCCCATTACAATGGTGTGTGTACGTTTCCCCTCGGCCATTGTAGTTATTGGTTTCGAGTATCAGACTTGCGAAAATTTTTATGGTTTCTCAACCATTCCTTAAATTCAAACTCCCATATCTCGCGAACGGATTGACGAACTCGAGATATTTCTGTTGCATCTGAAAGTAGAAGCTCGCCCGATTACAATGGTATGTGTATTTTTGCCCTAGGCCATAGTAGTTATTGGTTTCGAGTATCAGACTTGCATAATTTTGATGGTTTCTCAACCATTCCTTAACTTCAAACTCCCATATCTCGCGAATGGATTGACGAACTCGAGAAATTCCTGTTGCATCTGAAAGTGGAAACTCGCCCCATTACAATGGTGTGTGTACCTTTCCCCTCGGCCATTGTAGTTATTGGTTTCGAGTATCAGACTTGCGAAAATTTTTATGGTTTCTCAACCATTCCTTAAATTCAAACTCCCATATCTCGCGAACGGATTGACGAACTCGAGATATTTCTGCTGCATCTGAAAGTAGAAACTCGCCCGATTACAATGGTGTGTTTACATTTTCCCTAGGCCATTACAGTTATTGGTTTCGAGTATCAAACTTGCGAAAATTTTGATGGTTTCTCAACCATTCCCTAACTTCAAACTCCCATATCTCGCGAATGGATTGACGAACTCGAGAAATTCCAGTTGCATCTGAAAGTAGAAACTCGCCCGATTACAAAGGTGTGTGTTCTTTTCCCCTAGGCCATTCCAGTTATTGGTTTCGAGTTTCAGAATTGCGAAAATTTTGATGGTTTCTCAACCGTTCCTTAACTTCTAAATCCCATATCTCGCGAAGGGATTGACGAACTCGAGAAATTCCTGTTGCATCTGAATGTAGAAGCTCGCCCGATTACAATGGTATGTGTATTTTTGCCCTAGGCCATAGTAGTTATTGGTTTCGAGTATCAGACTTGCATAATTTTGATGGTTTCTCAACCATTCCTTAACTTCAAACTCCCATACCTCGCGAATGGATTGACGAACTCGAGAAATTCCAGTTGCATCTGAAAGTAGAAACTCGCCCGATTACAAAGGTGTGTGTTCTTTTCCCCTAGGCCATTCCAGTTATTGGTTTCGAGTTTCAGAATTGCGAAAATTTTGATGGTTTCTCAACCGTTCCTTAACTTCTAACTCCCATATCTCGCGAACGGATTGACGAACTCGAGGAATTCCTGTTGCATCTGAAAGTAGAAACTCGCCCGATTACAAAGGTGTGTGTTCTTTTCCCCTAGGCCATTACAGTTATTGGTTTCGAGTATCAAACTTGCGAAAATTTTGATGGTTTCTCAACCATTCCCTAACTTCAAACTCCCATATCTCGCGAATGGATTGACGAACTCGAGAAATTCCAGTTGCATCTGAAAGTAGAAACTCGCCCGATTACAAAGGTGTGTGCTCTTTTCCCCTAGGCCATTCCAGTTATTGGTTTCGAGTTTCAGAATTGCGAAAATTTTGATGGTTTCTCAACCACTCCTTAACTTCACACTCCCATATCTCGCGAACGGATTGACGAACTCGAGAAGTTCCTGTTGCATCTGAAAGCAGATACTCGTCCGATTACAACGGTATGTGCATCTTTCCCACAGGTCTTTGTAGTTATTGGTTTCGAGTATCAGAATTGCGAAGATTTGGATGCTTTCTCAACCAATCCTTAACTTCAAACTCCCACATCTCGCGAACGGATTGACGAACTCGAGAAATTCCTGTTGCATCTGAAAGTGGAAACTCGCCCCATTACAATGGTGTGTGTATTTTTCCCCTAGGCCATTGTAGTTATTGGTTTCGAGTATCAGACTTGCGAAAATTTTGATGGTTTCTCAATCATTCATTAATTTCTAACTCCCATATCTCGCGAACGGATTGACGAACTCGAGAAATTCCTGTTGCACCTGAAAGTAGAAACTTGCCCGATTACAATGGTGTGTGTACTTTTCCCCTAGGCCATTCCAGTTATTGGTTTCAAGTATCAGACTTGCGAAAATTTTGATGGTGTCACAACCATTCCTTGACTTCAAACTCCCGTATCTCGCGAACGGATTGACGAACTCGAGAAATTCCTGTTGCATCTGAAAGCAGAAACTCGCCCGATTACAACGGTATGTGCATTTTTGCCCTAGGCAATAGTTGTTATTGGTTTCGAGTATCAGACTTGCGAAAATTTTGATGGTTTCACAACCATTCCTTAACTACAAACATCTATATCTCGCGAACGGATTGAGGAACTCGAGAAATTCCTGTTGCATCTGAAAGCAGAAAGTCGCCCGATTACAACGGTATGTGTATTTTTGCCCTAGGCAATAGTAGTTATTGGTTTCGAGTATCAGACTTGCGAAAATTATGATGGTTTCTCAATCATTCCTTAACTTCTAACTCCCATATCTCGCGAACGGATTGAAGTACTCGAGAAATTCCTGTTGCATCTGAAAGTAGAAACTCGCCCGATTACAATGGTGTGTGTACTTTTCCCCTAGGCAATTTCAGTTATTGGTTTCGAGTATCAGACTTGCGAAAATTTTGATGGTTTCTGAACCATTCCTTATCTACAAACTCCCATATCTCGTTAACGGATTGACGAACTCGAGAAATTCCTGTTGCATCTGAAAGTAGAAACTCGTCCGATTACAATGGTGTGTGTACTTTTCCCCTTGGCCATTTCAGTTATTGGTTTCGAGTATCAGACTTGCGAACATTTTGATGGTTTCTCAACCATTCCTTAACTTCAAACTCCCATATCTCGCGAGCGGATTGATGAACACGAGAAATACCTGTTGCATCTGAAAGTAGACACTCGCCTGATTACAATGGTGTGTGTGCTTTTCCCCTAGGCCATTCCAGTTATAGGTTTCGAGTATCAGACCAGCGAAAATTTTGATGGTTTCTCAACCATTCCTTAACTTCAAACCCCCATATCTCGCGAACGGATTGACGAACTCGAGATACTCCTGTTGCATCTGAAAGTAGAAACTCGCCCGATTACAATGGTGTGTGTACTTTTCCACTAGGCCATTCCAGTTATTGGTTTCGAGTATCAGACTTGCGAACATTTTGATGGTTTCTCAACCATTCCTTAACTTCAAACTCCCATATCTCGCGAGCGGATTGATGAACACGAGAAATACCTGTTGCATCTGAAAGTAGACACTCGCCCGATTACAATGGTGTGTGTGCTTTTCCTCTAGGCCATTCCAGTTATTGGTTTCGAGTATCAGACTTGCGAAAATTTTGATGGTTTCTCAACCATTCCTTAATTTCACACTCCCATATCTCGCGAACGGATGGACGAACTCGAGAAATTCCTGTTGCATCTGAAAGCAGATACTCGCCCGATTACAACGGTATGTGCATTTTTGCCCTAGGCAATAGTTGTTATTGGTTTCGAGTATCAGACTTGCGAAAATTTTGATGGTTTCACAACCATTCCTTAACTTCAAACTTCCATATCTCGCGAACGGATTGACGAACTCGAGAAATTCCTGTTGCATCTGAAAGCAGAAATTCGCCCGATTAAAATGGTATGTGTATTTTTCCCCTAGGGCATTGTAGTTATTGGTTTCGAGTATCAGCCTTGCGAAAATTTTGATGGTTTCTCAACCATTCCTTAACTTCAAACTCCCATATCTCGCGAACGGTTTGACGAACTCAAGAAATTCCTGTTGCATCAGAAAGCAGAATGTCGCCCGATTACAACGGTATGTGTATTTTTGCCCTAGGCAATAGTAGTTATTGGTTTCGAGTATCAGACTTGCGCAGATTTTGATGGTTTCTCAACCATTCCTTAACTTCAAAGTCCCATATCTCGCGAGCGGATTGATGAACACGAGAAATACCTGTTGCATCTGAAAGTAGACACTCGCCCGATTACAGTGGTGTGTGTGATTTTCCCCTAGGCCATTCCAGTTATTGGTTTCGAGTATCAGACTTGCGAAAATTTTGATGGTTTCACAACCATTCCTTGACTTCAAACTCCCGTATCTCGCGAACGGATTGTCGAACTCGAGAAATTCCTGTTGCATCTGAAAGCAGAAACTCGCCCGATTACAACGGTGTGGGTACTTTTCCCCTAGGCCATACCAGTTGTTGGTTTCGAGTATCAGACTTGCGAAAATTTTCATGTTTTCTCAACCATTCCTTAACTTCAAACTCCCATATCTCGCGAACGGATTGACGAACTCGAGAAATTCCTGTTGCACCTGAAAGTAGAAACTCGCCCGATTACAATGGTGTGTGTAGTTTTCCCCTAGGCCATTCCAGTTATTGGTTTCAAGTATCAGACTTGCGAAAATTTTGATGGTTTCACAACCATTCCCTGACTTCAAACTCCCGTATCTCGCGAACGGATTGACGAACTCGAGAAATTCCTGTTGCATCTGAAAGCAGAAACTCGCCCGATTACAACGGTATGTGCATTTTTGCCCTAGGCAATAGTTGTTATTGGTTTCGAGTATCAGACTTGCGAAAATTTTGATGGTTTCACAACCATTCCTTAACTTCAAACTTCCATATCTCGCGAACGGATTGACGAACTCGAGAAATTCCTGTTGGATCTTAAAGGAGAAACTCGCCCGATTACAATGGCGTGTGTACTTTTCCACTAGGCCATTCCACTTATTGGTTTCGAGTATCAGACTTGCGAAAATTTTGATGGTTCCTCAACCATTACTTAACTTCACACTCCCATATCTCGAGAACGGATTGACGAACTCGAGAAATTCCTGTTGCATCTGAAAGCAGATACTCGCCCGAATACAACGGTATGTGTATTTTTCCCCTAGGCCATTGTAGTTATTGGTTTCGAGTATCAGACTTGCGAAAATTTTGATGGTTTCTCAATCATTCCTTAATTTCTAACTCCCATATCTCGCGAACGGATTGACGAACTCGAGAAATCCCTGTTGCACCTGAAAGTAGAAACTCGCCCGATTACTATGGTGTGTGTACTTTTCCCCTAGGCCACTGCAGTTATTGGTTTCAAGTATCAGACTTGCGAAAATTTTGATGGTGTCACAACCATTCCTTGACTTCAAACTCCCGTATCTCGCGAACGGATTGACGAACTCGAGATTTTAACTGTTCCAACTGAAAGCAGAAACTCGCCCGATTACAACGGTATGTGTATTTTTGCTCTAGGCCATAGTAGTTATTGGTTTCGAGTATCAGACTTGCATAATTTTGATGGTTTCTCAACCATTCCTTAACTTCAAACTTCCATATCTCGCGAACGGATTGACGAACTCGAGAAATTCCTGTTGCATCTGAAAGCAGAAACTCGCCCGATTACAACGGTATGTGCATTTTTGCCCTAGGCAATAGTTGTTATTGGTTTCGAGTATCAGACTTGCGAAAATTTTGATGGTTTCACAACCATTCCTTAACTTCAAACTTCCATATCTCGCGAACGGATTGACGAACTCGAGAAATTCCTGTTGCATCTGAAAGCAGAAAGTCGCCCGATTACAACGGTATGTGTATTTTTGCCCTAGGCAATAGTAGTTATTGGTTTCGAGTATCAGACTTGCGAAAATTATGATGGTTTCTCAATCATTCCTTAACTTCTAACTCCCATATCTCGCGAACGGATTGAAGTACTCGAGAAATTCCTGTTGCATCTGAAAGTAGAAACTCGCCCTATTACAATGGTGTGTGTACTTTTCCCCTAGGCAATTTCAGTTATTGGTTTCGAGTATCAGACTTGCGAAAATTTTGATTGTTTCTGAACCATTCCTTATCTACAAACTCCCATATCTCGTTAACGGATTGACGAACTCGAGAAATTCCTGTTGCATCTGAAAGTAGAAACTCGTCCGATTACAATGGTGTGTGTACTTTTCCCCTTGGCCATTTCAGTTATTGGTTTCGAGTATCAGACTTGCGAACATTTTGATGGTTTCTCAACCATTCCTTAACTTCAAACTCCCATATCTCGCGAGCGGATTGATGAACACGAGAAATACCTGTTGCATCTGAAAGTAGACACTCGCCTGATTACAATGGTGTGTGTGCTTTTCCCCTAGGCCATTCCAGTTATAGGTTTCGAGTATCAGACCAGCGAAAATTTTGATGGTTTCTCAACCATTCCTTAACTTCACACACCCATATCTCGCGAACGGATTGACGAACTCGAGAAATTCCTGTTGCATCTGAAAGCAGATACTCGCCCGATTACAACGGTCTGTGTATTTTTCCCCTAGGCCATTGTAGTTATTGGTTTCGATTATCAGACTTTCGAAAATTTTTATGGTTTCTCAATCATTCCTTAATTTCTAACTCCCATATCTCGCGAACCGATTCACGAACTCGAGAAATTCCCGTTGCATCTGAAAGTAGAAACTCGCCCGATTACAATGGTTTGTGTACTTTTCCCCTAGGCCATTCCAGTTATTGGTTTCGAGTATCAGACGTGCGAAAATTTTGATGGTTTCTCAACCATTCCTTAACTTCACACTCCCATATCTCGCGAACGGATTGACGAACTCGAGAAATTCCTGTTGCATCTGAAAGCAGAAACTCGCCCGATTACAACGGTATGTGCATTTTTGCCCTAGGCAATAGTTGTTATTGGTTTCGAGTATCAGACTTGCGAAAATTTTGATGGTTTCACAACCATTCCTTAACATCAAACTTCCATATCTCGCGAACGGATTGACGAACTCGAGAAATTCCTGTTGCATCTGAAAGCAGAAACTCGCCCCATTACAATGGTGTGTGTTCTTTTCCCCTAGGCCATTCCAGTTATTGGTTTCGAGTATCAGAATTGCGAAAATTTTGATGGTTTCTCAACCGTTCCTTAACTTCTAAATCCCATATCTCGCGAAGGGATTGACGAACTCGAGAAATTCCTGTTGCATCTGAATGTAGAAGCTCGCCCGATTACAATGGTATGTGTATTTTTGCCCTAGGCCATAGTAGTTATTGGTTTCGAGTATCAGACTTGCATAATTTTGATGGTTTCTCAACCATTCCTTAACTTCAAACTCCCATATCTCGCGAACAGATTGACGAACTCGAGATATTCCTGTTGCAACTGAAAGTAGAAACTCGCCCGATTACAATGGTGTGTTTACATTTCCCCTAGGCCATTCCAGTTATTGGTTTCGAGTATCAAACTTGCGAAAATTTTGATGGTTTCTCAACCATTCCTTAACTTCAAACTCCCATATCTCGCGAATGGATTGACGAACTCGAGAAATTACAGTTGCATCTGAAGGTAGAAACTCGCCCGATTACAAAGGTGTGTGTTCTTTTCCCCTAGGCCATTCCAGTTATTGGTTTCGAGTATCAGAATTGCGAAAATTTTGATGGTTTCTCAACCATTCCTTAACTTCAAACTCCCATATCTCGCGAGCGGATTGATGAACACGAGAAATACCTGTTGCATCTGAAAGTAGACACTCGCCCGATTACAATGGTGTGTGTTCTTTTCCCCTAGGCCATTCCAGTTATTGGTTTCGAGTATCAGACTTGCGAAAATTTTTATGGTTTCTCAACCATTCCTTAAATTCAAACTCCCATATCTCGCGAACGGATTGACGAACTCGAGATATTTCTGTTGCATCTGAAAGTAGAAGCTCGCCCGATTACAATGGTATGTGTATTTTTGCCCCTAGGCCATAGTAGTTATTGGTTTCGAGTATCAGACTTGCATAATTTTGATGGTTTCTCAACCATTCCTTAACTTCAAACTCCCATATCTCGCGAATGGATTGACGAACTCGAGAAATTCCTGTTGCATCTGAAAGTGGAAACTCGCCCCATTACAATGGTGTGTGTACCTTTCCCCTCGGCCATTGTAGTTATTGGTTTCGAGTATCAGACTTGCGAAAATTTTTATGGTTTCTCAACCATTCCTTAAATTCAAACTCCCATATCTCGCGAACGGATTGACGAACTCGAGATATTTCTGCTGCATCTGAAAGTAGAAACTCGCCCGATTACAATGGTGTGTTTACATTTTCCCTAGGCCATTACAGTTATTGGTTTCGAGTATCAAACTTGCGAAAATTTTGATGGTTTCTCAACCATTCCCTAACTTCAAACTCCCATATCTCGCGAATGGATTGACGAACTCGAGAAATTCCAGTTGCATCTGAAAGTAGAAACTCGCCCGATTACAAAGGTGTGTGTTCTTTTCCCCTAGGCCATTCCAGTTATTGGTTTCGAGTTTCAGAATTGCGAAAATTTTGATGGTTTCTCAACCGTTCCTTATCTTCTAAATCCCATATCTCGCGAAGGGATTGACGAACTCGAGAAATTCCTGTTGCATCTGAATGTAGAAGCTCGCCCGATTACAATGGTATGTGTATTTTTGCCCTAGGCCATAGTAGTTATTGGTTTCGAGTATCAGACTTGCATAATTTTGATGGTTTCTCAACCATTCCTTAACTTCAAACTCCCATACCTCGCGAATGGATTGACGAACTCGAGAAATTCCTGTTGCGTCTGAAAGTAGAAACTCGCCCCATTACAATGGTTTGTGTACGTTTCCCCTCGGCCATTGTAGTTATTGGTTTCGAGTATCAGACTTGCGAAAATTTTTATGGTTTCTCAACCAT